>NC_088347.1:18072500-18317500 GCF_036884655.1 Musa acuminata AAA Group | reverse complement strand
TGAGTGTCATGTCTCTCTCTCTCTCTCTCTCTCTCTCTCTCTCTCTCTCGCCTCCAATTCTTCCTCTACTTAATTGAGTTAGATGATGGAGACCTGTAAACAGCGGGAAGACAATACTGAAAAGAGACTAATTAAGTTGAATGCTAACATAGTAGGCACGTCAGAGAGGCACTACAAGTTTAAGACAGCTCAGGGGTCCAAAGCCACGGTATATGATGCACATGGATGGGTCATTATGGTCGCCACCCAGAGACATGGCCACTGCCATGAATACACGAACACTTGTTAAACCATGGTCCACAACTCTTAATGAGAGCCTCCTCTGCGTTCCCAGTAAGTCTAGAAGCAGTGATGAGAGTGGAAGGAACAAGTGTCTCCGTGGAGCTCTAATCACACACCAAGTTTTAACTATACGACCATGGGGACCAAGCTCTGAGCAAAGAACGTGAGGCCTGCATTATTACAGATACAGTATGTTACAACCTTCGTCCACACTTCAAGTCTGTAAGATGATAACATCTGCTGCTTTAGACGTCAACACCAAAATAACAATTTACCACTTTGAAGATACTAGCGAATAAGGGAAGGAATCGTAGAAGACAAGAATAAGCAAATGGTCGAGGAAAAGCGTATGGTGAAGGGATTTAGAATTGTCGAGCGACCACTGGAGAGATTAAATTTTATTGGCCAAAGCTCGCTCATGCGTGCAATAAATTAAACAGTTGGAATAAGAAATACTCTCACGCACAGTAAATGATGAAGTCGGATTACATACATTACATTAATAAACTTTGCATCTGGAGATACCATTATTATGTGTCCACGTGAAACCAAAAAAGGCTTAAGCTTAGCACAGGGCTTGAAAGATGGCATCGACTACTAGGTGCAAAAATGATCGAGTTGAACATTCTCAAATACATATGCAGGTCGTTGGTGGTGTTAAGCTGCTGCTGCTGCTGCTCTTTTGGTTTTGTTTCGATCATGGAGATGAGACGGAACTTCAATCAGCTATTATTAGCACAAATTAGACCAATTTATCTGCATCCGCTACCATTAGTTTTGTGGACTTAACAAGCAAGCTAGAACAATTTGGAAACCTGCTGTGTATAATAATTTAAACACAAATTGTAAATGCTTTCCTTCAGCAACAAGCCGATTCTCCTCTTTATAAATAAGCCTAAGCCTTGCACTCGTTGTAAAAATATATCTGATTGGTGATTAATTGTGGCTTATAGGAAGGCTCAATTGCTATTCTAAACAACTACTTTCAAGCTCTTCCATTGTCATACATATATATGAATATATATTGCACTCATAATTATATAATTGAAAGATTGAACCTAGAACACGTCCGGATGGAAATGACCTGGGATAGAACTAGCACCCTGTGCCTTCTGTAGATGAATCTTCAATGAATAATTGCTCATCTGCAACAAACAAGTGGTGTTTCATCATCCGATCAATCAAACAACTTAAAACTAAGCCCTAAGGCTATGCGAAGAAAGCTCACCAAGTCTCTAGTTCTTATGAAACACCAACTTACAAGTGAAACTCAGGATTAAGTCAACCCTGTATCCCTTTGGCTTAAACAGAAAACACTAAAAGGCAACGAGAGTAACTTCTAATTACCTCCAATGCCCGGACTTGCTCTTGATACTGGCCTATAACGTTCTTCAAATGTTGCACCTCCTTAACCTTCTCATCGTGATCTGAATTGCGCTCATGCTGGATGGTGACAGCCCTCTTCAGGATCTGGTTGTCTCTTAATAAACCTTGCAATTGCTCTTTCAAGGAATTGATCTCGTGCTGCTCCTCATAGCCAATCAGTTAGCAAGAAAACATCATAGACTACATGCTTCTACAATAATACAAATTTAGTATTCAGATGACTTACCTCCACAGCTGTTGTCGTCTGAGCAACAACGTTTCTTTCAAAAACTTCTAAAATCTTCATGGCACGACCACGGACATCATCCCAATCTGACGCACTCATCATTTCCTGTACAAATATATCAACCCAAGAAGATCCATTTTGGGCTTCCCTAGGCTGAGACTCTGCACTATTATTCTGAGAGACTTCGACCTTGTGTTCAGATGCCTGCGAGCTCACAACACCTGAATTGTATAATGAGATAAATGTCTGATACAAAAGAGAACAAACAAGGATTCCAATAAAATAATAGCATCATCACCAAAGTGGTAGGCATCAACTGGTGATACAGGCACTTACTTTCATGGGCATTATCACTTGATTGCAAAACTAAATTAACTCCTTCGATGCTCACAGAACCATCACCAAGACACAAAGCATGAAGACTCTTAATTGCATCATCAATTTTGTGGTCATGGGAATTCAAAACTGTTTCAACAACCTGGATGAGTAGTGGCAAAGAAAAACCTCAACAGGTTAGGTCACGAAAACCAAGATCACTAGCTCCCTAATATGAAAAGTAAGATACCATCATCAACCACTGAATGACACCTTTAATCAATGAGAAATTCTGATATCTACTAAAGTCTATCTCATCAACATATTTTCCATACAAAAATTCACTTCATAGGCAAAAGAATATTGAAAGCTTAAAATTTCCAATCGAGATTTTGACTAGTAGAGAATGTGTGTGTGTGTGTGTGTGTGTGTGTGCATGTGCATCAAATATGTAGAGCAGTGTGTACAATCTAAGAGATGTTATATATACAGGTAAGGACAAAGCTCTATTGAGACAGAAACTGCCATGCTTATCCATAACACAATCTATAGTTCAAGAATTTCTATCCCTAGTTTGTTCTCTAACTTACCCATGACTCATTAATAAATTGGAATCCAGATATCTGTGATTACCAATTAGGAAGATTTTGTTTTGATACAAAGGTTCAAAGCATTTTAGTGGTAAAGTCCTGAAAGAGAAACAATACAAGGTTCACATGGCCATGATGGTAAATGCACTATAATAACAAGAGGAAGGAAGTGCGGCTTTCCTGCATTCCATCAGTACATTACAATTTTTTTATCGCTGATAAAAATCTGTTCAAATGTGGCCAACTACTTAGATGCCGCATTATGAGCAATCAACATCCCAATTGGGACCATGCACAACCAGAAAAGTCAAATTTCATAAGCCATCGCATTGATGTCGAACCAATTGCAGCCAAGACTGATCGGTTGGCCATCTCATCATGTCAGCAAATCCAGTCCACTCAGCAGCAAAGAAGCTCAAAAACCTCATAACCACAAATCCAAAACAATTTCTCTCCTACTTTTCCATTCTCCTTGCAGATTTACTAACGAAAGATGACTGGGTAATTTCTCTTTAATGAAAATTCAATCTCCCACCTTGTTCGCAACTTTTCATCGCATGATCTGATCCGACAAATTCCATCGAATTCAACGTGTTCAGTCGCTCGCCGATGACTATGTTAGGCACCAACAATTCCTAGAATCCTATAGCGTTCACCGAGAACTAACACAGAGCTTTACAGATTGAAACCGCAGTCAAATAGGGGCGCGAACACCCAGAATGAGAAGAGAGAGAGAGAGAGAGAGAGAGAGAGAGAGAGAGCAAGGATACCTCCCGATCCATTGAAGGGAACATGCAGAGGAGTACGGAGAGCTTATCCTCAGATCCGTAGAGGGCGCAACGAGATCTCTTGGCCGACGGTGGGGACGGCGCCGGAGATCCGAAGATTTCCTCCAACCCTAGGCGCTTCCCGCAGATCCCTGCAGACATGGCAGCCGAGCCGCAGGCTCCAATTGAAGCCCCACCCAAATCCTCCTTCCCCTTCCCCTTCCCCTCCCTCTCCCCTTCCCCTTCCTCCCTTCTTCGGCGCCCACCACTTCGCTTTCTACTTGTATACCCCTTCGCTGTTTCCTCCCCGATTCCCAAATGGCAATTGCTCTCCTCTCTCGCCGCCTTTCCAATTGCGGTGTTTTGTTCCCAACAACAATACCAACAACAAACAAACTTCCCCACTCAAATAACGCCTACCCTTTCCGCTACCTCATTATGTCCATCAAGTGGGCCCCACGCAGCCTCTGTTCCTCCTGTCCCTAGGAGTGATTACGAGTAACAAGAGCAATTACATGATGAACTTCCCACCTCTTCTTGTCGGACACGCTCATTTACCAATCTCGTTGATGGATGCAGGAATATCCCCGCAGGTGGGTCCCGATGAAGGTGTCACTATGCAGCCTCTTTCCCCTCCCGGCATAAGTAGGAATTACGAGTTAAAGATAGGAAATCCATCGAGAGTCGCGTTCTAGGGTCTCAATTCTTTTCATTCATAAAATAAAAATATACAATTATCAATAAAATGATTATAGATAATTTGAAGTATATATATCTCATCGCACCTTTTGTCGAGAATACATGTGATAAGTTAGGGAGGATTCCAAACCAGTTTTCGATAGAAGTACAGAATTTAGTTGGTTTATGAAATAGAGCTCCTAGTTAACATCTATTTTAACCTGTCGTACGTGGTTTTGATAGATTATATCTTTACGATTTATTTATGTCTAAAATAATCTCTATATTTTTAAAATATAGTATATAAATCCTAAGTTTGAGTTAATAAATATTAAAATTTACTTATATATTGACTTATAATAAATCATTAATATATATATATATATATATAATTTAAGTTTTAAAAAAAGTTAAGATCCATTTTGACCTTTGTGATTTTGGTCCTGATCCGCTTAAGCCGTTATGATTTATTTGTGTTTAAAATAATTCTTATATTTTTAAAAATATAACATATAAGTTCCTCTCATCAAGTCTAAATTAACATATGTTAGAGTCTGCTTATATGATATGCTAGCTCATAATAAATCATTAATATAATGACATATATATTTTAAGTTTTAAAAAAAATCGAGACCACTATCAATCGTAGGAGGAAGCATCGTTGTGGAAGCAATCACCAACAATGGCACCGAACCGCTATTATTTAGTAGGGCATCATACGCATGTAGCTTCTCTTGCGCTGACGACGAACTTAGGAGCTTCCAGTCCTATCTTAGGTGGATGTGCATCGAGTAGTCTGACACTGGGGCACGTTGTGGTCTCTTGATCTCTTTTCCTCCTCTTGGGCGTCTTCATCCCCATTGCCTTTCACTTCATCCTCTCCTATGCCCCCACCCGTCGTGCCTATGACGTGGTGGTCTAGCTCTCCCTCACCTTTACTTTCGACGTCTCCTACCTCTACCTCTCCGCGTTCGTCAGTTACTACGGCCTCTATCGCTTCCTCTTCCTCGACAAGATGGACCTTAACCCTTTTTTAAACTTAAATTATATGTGTCATTATTGTTAGTCATAGGTGTCATACAAGCCAATCACATGTGTGATGACACGTGTGATATGGTATATATTTTTTATTATATTATTTAATATTTTATCACTTTATATGCTTATTGCATGTATATATATTATGATGTACGTGGATCTTGTTGAATTTTATATTTTAATGATTAAATCAATTGATGAGTTTATGATCTAATCTACATTTTGAATGACGTAGGACTAGCTTCGATCAAGGAGAGGTAAATTGATAAAAGCAGGAGGAATCAAACGTTAGGCCAGAGTGAACATGTTAGAAGATTGGACGTCAGGCTAGAGGATCGGTTAACGTGTTAGCAAAATGCTTCGTGCTATGAATTCGGGCATTGGGCTGAATGAGCAAACATTGCGCTAAGGAGATCGGAGTTGCGGAGGTCAATATGTCGATTGAGCAAAAGGTCGCAAAAGAGGATGATGCACCCGAAGGATTAGATGAAGCACTAATGAACCAATGACATGCCAAACAAAGATTAAAGTAGTATAGGGGGCTAATTGAGTTAGCTTTGGTGTAACCATGCTAACTCAATTAGGGGCTAATTGGGCCATAATTGGGATTGATTTAGGCTCATTGGGAGGCCCATTCAGTGACCCAAAAGTTGGGTCAAGCGGTGGATCCACCTGTGAGTTGGAAAACTCAAAAAACTCAATCTCCAAAGCTGTCAGGCGGTGGTATTGCCAGATTAGGCAGTGCTACCACTCAGTGATAATGTGTTAGGCGGTGGTACCGCCCAGTGCAGGCGGTGGTACTGCCCATACTCCGAAATCTCGAAGATTTAAATTTTGGGCTCTAAATTTGAATCCATTTGTGACTTATAAATACTTTACTCTTTCCTGCTTGGAAAAGCAAGAAAGTGAGTTGAAAAGGGGAAAAGAATCCTTGAGTAAAAATTATAATCTCTCTTGAAGAGTAGAGTCTCTTCTCCCTAGTATTTAAAAAGTTCTTTTAAAGGGAGAAGAGAGGTCTATGTCTAAAAGAGATCTCTCATGAGCCTATCGAAGGAGAATAGAGTTGTGAGAGGATAATTGGTCTTTGCCCATTGAAGGAACAATAAATTTGCACTATAGACAATCTCATGTTTTATCATTCAAGCTAGCATATATTTTATTTCTCTTTTGCAATGTGTGAGCTAACAATTTCATTTTTCTTTTATAACAGTGATTCAATCATATTGTGCGATAAACAAATCATAATTACAAAGGAGTATTGAATCATAAAAAAATCAATTTATGCATAAAATATTCCAATCATCAAGGTACATTTTCTCAAATTGTGGGTATTGAAAAATCAAGAGATAACAACTTACGATTCATTTTGAAAAATATTCACTTTGATAAAACGAGAGAATGATGATTAACAATCTTGATTTACATAAAGTTTCAAAAACATAATTATCAAAATCATAAATACTAAAAGACCATGAACAGTTCCCACAAATCTCCTTTTAAATAGAAAACAATCTTGAATCATTCAATAGAAAATTTAAATTATAATTGCAAGAAATCAAGATAAGCTCATTAAAATTCAAATCAACAAAATCATCAAAATCTCAACATTACTTTCAAGAGATTCAAAAAGATACAAACAACTTTATCAATCTCTTAGTGAAAAATTGATAAGATAAGAGAAAAATAAAATTTCTAGAAAAATACTTTTCTCTTTTTACTTGTTTCAATTCATGTGATTTGTTTCGTATAAGCAGGCTCAAGTTTTTCATATAAAAACAATACATCATGGTTTAAAATCGAAAGATTAAATCTCATAATAAAAATCATCAAGATCAATAAATCACAAAAATCATCATGTATAACTTTAAAATCTCATGCATAAAATCGTCAATCATGGTATCAAAATATTTAATATTTTTATTACATCATTATGCATCATTAAATACACAATTGCCAAGACTTACACTATTTTATATGAGCATGCATTTTTCATCAAAACATGCATCCTTTTTCAAAACCAAAAGATCCACTTTCATTATAGTAAAAGTCAATAATCCATAAATTGTATGATTCATCATACATAATTTTAAATTATAAAACCATTAAGCATGATATTAAATCTTCATTACATTATTTCATCAAGCATGATTTTATAAAATATTTTTAATCAAAATTATTTTGTTTATTTTATTAAGCATGTAATTTTTATTATCATTTTCAAAATTACTAGCATGATCCCAATTTTTGTATTTTTATTATATTTTTAAACATGTAATTTTCAAGAAAATTAATTCTAAACTAAATTTTTAAAAATGCATCGTGAAAAGTATTATGTAATTTTGAAATAAATCAAAGGGGTTTCGATTACCTCATCGTTGAAAGCGGTTAAGGCGTAGTTTGCCACATCGCCTTTGTTGATTTTCTCCTTGTCTTCAGAGGAGCTCGATTCATCCCAATCTATGTTCTTCTTCTTGCGTTCAAAGCAAGTAGTTGCGTTCTTTTTATTTTTTTTAATTTTTGTTTCATTAGCTTTTTAAATTTCTTTGTAAGTTCAAGTTTACCATCACTTGAGCTTATGCTCGAGTGGTCTTCATGTGTTCTATGTCTCAAATCCTTCCTGTTCTTTGGAAGGTGATTCTCAAGTTCTTCACGTGCATTGCACATCATTTCATAGGTCATTAATGACCCGATAAGTTCTTCGAGAGGGAAATGGTTCAAATCTTTTGATTCTTGTAAAGCCGTTACTTTTGAATCCCAAGTTTTAGAAAGTGAGCATAAAACTTTACTAATAAGTTCAAAATTTGAAAAAAATTTGCCAAGAGCTTTTAAACCATTGACGACATCCGTAAAATGGGTGTACATGTCAACAATGGTTTCACTTGGCTTCATTCGAAAAAGCTCGAAATCATGTATTAAAAAATTAATTTTTGAATATTTAACTTTGCTAGTCCCTTCATGTGTGACTTCTAATGTATGCCAAATCTCGAAAGCCATTTCGCAATTAAAAACCCGATTAAACTTGTTTTTATCTAATGTACAAAATAGGGCATTCATAGCCTTTGTATTTAGAGAAAAAACATTCTTCTCTAAATCATTCCAATCGTTCATTGGAATAGAAGACCTTCGAAAACCAAATTCGACTATGTGCCATAAATCGAGCTTCAATGAAAGCAAGAAAACTCTCATTCGAGTTTTCCAATAAGTGTAGTCTATCCTATTGAAAAAGGGAGGACGAATGAGAGAGTGAACCTTTTGAAAGTCGTAAAGAGTCATTTCTCTTGGGTGTTAAACCAACTGAGAAATCACGAGGCTCTGATACCAATTGTTAAGATCAAGAGTCGGTACTAAGAGGGGGGGGGGGTTAATTAGTGTAGCGATAAAATATCTCAGTTTAAAAATTTTCGTACGATAAAAATTGATTTCGACGTAAACTAATTTTGGAAGCTTAATAACTTAGAAGCATATGAAAGCGTAGTGACTAAGTAAAGTAGTTTGCAGTATGTAAATGGCAAGAATAAAATGCAAACCAGAGAACATAACAATTTTAGAGTGGTTCGGTCAATGTGACCTACATCCACTTTCGGTGAACTCCTCCGACGAGATCACTGGCATCCACTAGAGGCCTTCCTTCAATAGACGAAGGCCAATCATCTTATACATCCCTCTTCTCCTTTTACCGAGTTTAGGAGATAACCCTTACAAGCACTCACTTACTCCTCTCTTAAACTAGTCTAACACTTAGAAGAGGGAGAGGAGATCACATAAGATTTTAGCAGCGTTTCTTTCTTTTTAAACTCTTTGTGCTTGTATGCTTTATCCAGGGATAAGAGGGGTATTTATAAACTTCAAGTTGATTCAAACTTAGAACTTAAAACTTTCCCATCCTGGGTTCCCCGGGCACAAGCGGTACCACGGCCTAGTGTCAATCGACACTAACAATGTTCTGGGTGGTACCTGCTAGTCATAGGTGCCCAGTAAGCCAATCACGTGAGTGATGGCACATGTGACTTGATACAAAATCTTTTAGCTTATTATATTTTGGTGTATATCACTTTATAACTATTGCATAAATAAATAAATAAATAAATATATTGCATAAATAAATAAATAAATAAATATATTGCATAAATAAATAACTATTGCATAACTATTGCATCACTATATATATGTATATATATATATATATATGTATATATATATGTATATATACATATATATATATATATATATATGTATATATACATATATATATATATGTATGTATATATACATATATATATATATATACATATGTATATATACATATATGTATATATACATATATATATATATATATATGTATATATACATACATATATATATATGTATATATACATATGTATATATACATATATATATATATATATATGTATATATACATATATTTATATATACATATATATATATATATAAATATATATATATATATACATATATATATATATACATATATATATATATATATACATATATATATATATACATACATATATATATATATATATACATACATATATATATATATATACATACATATATATATATATATACATACATATATATTGTGATGTCCTTGGATTTGTGTAATGGGAATCGGATCGTGATGAGATCACGATAATGAGATCGATTCACCTTTAAACACATATCCTAAATAATCCCGGTCATAGGTTACTCGAGAGGGACATCGTGATAACCGGACAGACTGGTGTGTTATATACCCGTCCATATGATGGATGCAACTGGTCTCATAGCTGCTCGTGTAGGGACACTAGGGATACAATACAGGTGCTCATTGGAGAATGAGTTTACTGATTGATCCGCTTACGGAATGCTGGATGGTTGATGATGCCTTATTGTCAGACAACGATTCCGTAGTCCTAGTGGTATATCTGGTCCTTAGACTTAGGACACCAAGGATGTCCTATATGAGTGCTCCACTCTTTGATACCAGACTTATAGGTTTGACTATCCCAGATCTAGTACAACTGGTCATTGGGAGTGGTAGTCGACCTTACGAGGGCTATTGAGTGTTAATAGAGGATCATCCACTCTCGGCGTCATGAGAGAAATATCCTATGTGTTCTTGCTCAGAAAAATCCTTGGCCAGGGTCATTCGGGTTGAGAGAGAAAGAGTTCTCCGAGAGAATCCGATTAGAGTGAGACTCAAGTAGAAACCGTATGGGTCTGACAGCACCATGCTCGATATACGGTCTCTGTGATATTAGATGGATGAGGGACTATAGGTACACGGTAACTAAGGATAGACAGGTCCAATGAATTGGATTCCCCTGTATCGTTTGGGGACTATGGCGTAGTGGCCTAGTACGTCCATTGTCGATGAGTCAAGTGAATTATTACAGAGATAATAATTCACTGAGTTAGAAGGAGTTCTGACAGGTATGACTCACGGCCAGCTCGATATTGAGCCTAGAGGGTCACACACATATGGTAGGCATTGCGATAAGTAGAGGTTTGGATATGAGTGTTAGGATCAGAGCGGCACTAAGAGGGGGGGGGGGGGGGGGGGGGGGTGAATTAGTGCAGCGATAAAGTACGATAAACTTTTGACGATTTAAACACTTTCGAAAACTTCGTACGATAAAAGCAACGTTTCGTTTGAAACCGTTTCGATTGCGTTTTAACTTGAAGGGATACGTAAGAAGGAGACAAAGAAGTAGAGCATTAAAGTGCAAATGGTTTACAGTAATATAAATGACAATAAGTAAATGCAAACCAGAGATCACGCCGCTTTTAAAGTGGTTCGGTCAAATGACCTACATCCACTTACGAGGCCCCTCTTTGATGAGGCTCGCACCTTCCACTAGCAAATCTCTTGAAGGGGAAGGGTAAATACCCCTCTTACAACTTTTTACAAGCGGTTCACTCTCTTACAAATTTTCAGCAAGAAAGAAGGAGGTGAACACTAGCAAAGACTTTTCTAAGACTTTTCTCTCAATCAATTGCTTCTCAAAAAGTTGTTATCTCAGCTGAGATTTGAGGGGTATTTATAGGCCTCAAGAGGATTCAAATTTGGGCTCCAAAATTTGAATCCTCTTTGGTTCCCGATGCTGGCGGTGCCACCGCCTGTCAGTTTCTGACACTGACAGTGGACTGGCGGTGCCACCGCCCAGCTCTCAGGTGCTGGGCGGTGCCACCGCCAGACCCTTCGGTTCACTGGTTGGGCTTTAAATTTAGTCCAAACCAAGTCTAATTTTGGGCCCAGTTGGCCCATAACCAAGATATAGGATTATCTCTTAATCCTAATCCTAATTACAAGTGAACTACATAGCTAAAAACATCCTAAGCAAGTTTTCAACCGCGAACGTCGAGTCTTGTTCCGACGAACTTCTTCCGACGGACTCCCAACAAGCTCCCAATCTTGTAATGACTTTAACGAGTAGCCGAGCCTTCTCGGTGATCTCCGCGAACCTCCGACGATCTCTTCGGTGAACTTTCAAAAATTCCGACAAGTTCCCGATTTCTTCTCGGTTGGTTCCGGTAGCATCTCCAATGATTCTTCGGACTCTCAAACGTCCATCGAATTTGACTCCGGTATTCTTGCTTTATGTTTTCTGGTTATCGTAGTTAATCCTGCACACTTAACTCAATAATATGGATTAGATCAATTAATCCATCAATTGATTTTATCATCAAAATCCGAGATTCAATAATCTCCCCCTTTTTGATGATGACAATCAATTGATGACGGAGTTAAACATAACTCCCCCTATCTATATGCCATATTATGAGAAGATAAAAACACTTGAATTCCATCCCATTGAATTCAAGCATAAACTGATAAGTTCTAACTGCAGAACTTATCGTTGTTCTCATTAAGCATAAGTAAATACGAAACTTCGATGAAAATCATTTTCAAGTCGAATGATAAGAGACAATTTTTACTACGACAGGAGATAAAGATTTTCAACATGTATTTCATGATATAAATATAAGGCATGCTTTCAATATGATCAATCAATCTTGTGATATTCTCAAGGATTTTGCAAGGCATTTTGCAAGGCATATAAGACATTCATATCACATAAGCTTTTGCAATTCATACTATTAAAATGGTACAAGTCATCACTTTTCTCCCCCTTTGTCATCAACAAAAAGGGAATGAGACTTGAAGCACATAATTTGTGATTATAACATCAGGAATTCAGCATTGATCATACAAAAATTTTATCATTCAAAATTAAGTATGCTAAAATATTTATGCAGAGTTCATCTTAAAGGAAAATTCAGCATTCATCCATTTTATCAAATCTCTTCTTTCTATAAATAACAAAAATTGTAGATGTACAAGAAAGAGATTGTGATTAAAAAAATGTTTCAAGTAATAACTCCAATAAGTCAAGATCATAATTCAAATACAAATCCATTCAAATTCAATTCGTCAACTTGAAACTCATAATCAAGCCATCAAAATCAATTTTGAGATTCACAAAATATCATAAAATCATTAATCTTGATCAGATGGGAGCGGTGTTTGACTCAAGATAGGATAAGGTAATTTAACGTGTCATTTAGAATCGAAAGAGAAGGATCAAATTCACCAAGGAACGGAGAGAGGATGAAAAACTTTACGGAAAATCCATTCAAACAAGTTTATTCTTAGGGACAATTTAACATACCTAATTCTCTTCTAATGAATTCAAATTGGTCTTCATTCAAAGCTTTTGTAAATATATCTGCTAATTAATGCTTTGTGTCAATGAATTCTAGAACAACATTATTGTTAAGGACATGATCGCGTATGAAATGATGCCTAACGTCGATGTGCTTAGTTCTAGAGTTCTGAATTGGATTTTTAGTAAGACATATGACACTAGTATTATCACATTTTATGGGAATATTTTTAAAGTGAATTCCATAGTCTTCTAATGTATTTTTCATCCAAACAACTTGTGCACAGCATGCACTTGCAGCAATGTATTCGGCTTCCGCCGTAGATAGTGCAACTGAATTTTATTTCTTGGAAGTCTAAGAAACAAGTGCATGTCCTAAAAATTGGCATGGTCCGGATGTACTTTTTCTATCTATCCTGCATCCGCCAAAATCGGCATCTGCATAAGCTATTAAATCGAATTTTTCAGATTTTGGATACCACGATCCTAAATTTGGAGTTCCTTTAAGATACATAAATATTCTTTTAACACTTTTAAGATGAGATAATTTAGGATTTGATTGAAACCTAGTGCAAAGTCCTACACTAAACATAATATCCAGTCTAGTCGCGGTGAGGTAGAGTAGACTACCTATCATTTCCCTATATGTTTTTTGATCGAAATTTTCACTATTTTCATCCATATCTAACTTAGTCGTAGTACTCATAGGGGTGTTTATTGCTTTTGACTTATCCATGTTAAATCGTTTTAACAATTCTAATGTATATTTAGATTGGTTAAGAAATATATCATCACTAAGTTATTTGATTTGTAATCCTAAAAAGAAAGTTAATTCACCCATTAAACTCATTTCAAATTCATGACTCATACATTTGGCAAATGATTCACATAGTGATTCATCCGAAGAGCCAAAAATAATATCATCAACATAAATTTACACAATAAGAAAATTATTTTCAAAATATTTAATAAACAATGTAGTATCAACCTTGCCTTTGGTAAAATTATTTAAAATAAGAAAGGAACTAAGCCTTTCATACCAAGCTCTAGGAGCTTGTTTCAGGCCATAGAGAGCCTTAGTCAATTTGAATACATGATTGGGAAGAAGAGAATTTTTAAATCCGGGAGGTTGTTCGACATATACTTCTTCGGAAATAAAACCATTCAAGAAAGCACTTTTGACATTCATTTGAAATAGTTTAAAATTATTACTACTAGCATAGGCAAGGAGCATCCTTATGGCTTCTAATCGAGCCACGGGAGCGAAGGTTTCTTCGTAATCGATACCTTCTTCTTGATTGAAACCTTTGGCCACTAATCTAGCCTTGTTTCTAACCACGATACTATTTTCGTCTTGCTTGTTTCTAAAGACCCATTTAGTACCAATGACTAAATGGTCACTAGGTCTAGGAACAAGCTTCCATACCTTATTCCTCTCAAATTGATTTAATTCCTTTTGCATTGCAATAACCCAAAAATCATCTTTTATGGCCTCGTCAATATATTTAGGTTCGATTTGAGAAAGAAAGGCGGCGTTAGCACAAAAATTCTTGAAAGAGGAACAAGTTTGAACCCCTTTTGATGTATCTCCTATAATTAGCTCCTTTGGATGAGCATCTATATACTTCCATTCCTTGGGTAAGGAAATTTCGGAAGAAGATGCATCCAAGTTGCTATTTTGAGGAGGGGGTTCATTTAAATTCAAATTATCAAAACCAAGATCATCATCAAAATTATTTTTCTTTAAATTAGAAATTTCATTAAAAACTACATGAATAGACTCTTCTATTACTAAGGTTCTTTTGTTAAAAACCCGAAAAGTTTTAGAAACAAAAGAGTAACCAAGAAAGATGCCTTTATCGGATTTAGCATCAAATTTTCCTAAGGCATCCCTTTCATTCAAAATAAAGCATTTACAACCGAAAACTTTAAAATAGGAAATATTTAGTTTTTTATTATTTCATAATTCATAGGGAGTTTTTGATAGGGATGGTCTTATTAGGACTCTATTCATGATGTAGCAAGCCGTATTTACGGCTTCGGCTCAAAAATACTTAGGTAAACTATGTTCATTTAACATCGTTTTTGCCATTTCTTGTAGGTTTCTATTTTTTCTTTCAACTACTCCATTTTGTTGGGGATTCCTCGGAGTGGAGAAGTTGTGATCGTATCCATTAACTTCACAAAAATTTTGAAAGTCACGGTTTTGAAATTCGCCACCTTGATTACTCCGAATTGATGAAATCATGAAACCTTTTTCGTTTTGAGTAAGTTTACAAAATTTAGAGAAACACTTGAAACAATCACTTTTGTGAGCTAAGAAATAGGTCCAAGTGTATCTAGTATAGTCATCCACAATTACAAATGCATATTTGCTTCCTCCTAGACTTGTCGTGTCAATTGGTCCAAATAAGTCCAAGTGAATCAATTGTAATGGTCTAGTGGTGCTAATTTGAGTTTTTGGTTTGAAACTAGTTTTTATTTGTTTACCTAGTTGACATGCATCGCATATTTTGTCCTTAATAAACTTTATATTTGGAATTCCTTGCACTAATTCTCTAGATGAGATCTTAGATATTAGTTTCATGCTTGCATGGCCTAGTCTCCTATGCCAAAGCCAAGCATCATCATTTAAAGCGGAGAAGCACATTTCATTACTCAGTTCATCAAGGTTGATGGTGTAGATATTATTTTGTTTTAATGCAATCATAGTTATGTTATGGTTTGGTTTTTCAATAATACACACATTTGATTCAAATCTAACGATATAACATTTATCACATAATTGACTAACACTCAAGAGATTATGTTTCAATCCATCAACTAGTAAGACATCATCAATAAAAAAATTTAATTTGTTACCTATGGTTCCCTTGCTAATGATTTTGCCTTGGTTGTTGTCTCCGAATGTGATGTACTCTTCTTCTTTGCTAGTGAGCATAGAGAAATGAGATGGATCTCCAGTCATATGTCTTGAGCATCCACTATCTAGATACCATCTCTTGCTCCTACCTTGTGATAGTGTATGTTTCTACAAGAAGGGATTATTTTTAGGTACCCATTTTCTTTTGGGTGCCTTAAAAACTGATTTAACTTGTTCATCATATTGCATAGAATTGATCATGATTCCTTTAGGAACCCAAATTAGTTTGTTCAGACTAATTTTCTTGAATGGACATTTATAAGTTTTATGTCCATATTTGCAACAAAAGTTGCAATTGCTTTGGTATCGAACATGTAAGACGGGGCCTTTAATGAAGGTGGTTGGATTTTGGTGAGGACTTCTCACAAATCCGATTCCACTTCTTTTAGGAACGTGACCCTTATTTGTTAGGATCATGTTCAAAGATTTGCTACCAACCTCGAATTTCTTCAAGGTGTCCTTAAGTAGCAAGTTCTCCTTTTGGAGACATTCTAGATCAAGGCATTTTATACATGGAGCTAAACTATCATGATATTCAGTTTTTAATTTATCAATATCACAAGTGAGACTATCATGCTCCTTTCTTAGCAATTTGTATTTTCTACTAATTGTCTTACATTCATCAAATAACTCATGGAAAGTATTTAATAATTCATGATAAGGTAAATCTGCATCAATTAAATCCGTTACCTCTTCTCTGATGGCCATTAGGGCGTAATGAGCAACTTGCTCGGTGTTGGACTCCTCTTCTTCGGACGCGCTTGAATCATCCCACGTTGCCTTAAGCGCCTTCTTCTTTGATGTTCTCTTTTTGGCTTGAGGACAATCATTCTTGTAGTGTCCCGGTTTTTTACACTCATAGCAAATCACTTGGTCCTTCTTATGTTCAAATTTATTTTTTGTATTATTTTTAAGTTTGTTCTTTCTTAAATATTTTTTAAATTTTTGAGTCAAAAGTGCAATGTCATTGTCACTGTCCTCATCACTTGATGTTCCTTTCAAGTGGTCTTCTTGTGATGTGAGTGTCATATCCTTCCTGTTCTTTGGAAGGGGGTTCTCGAGCTCATCATGAGCTTGACATGTCATTTCGTAGGTCATTAGAGACCCAATAAGTTCTTCAAGAGGGAATGTTTTAAGGTCTTTAGCCTCTTGAATTGCCGTAACTTTTGGATCCCAACTTTTAGGGAGGGATCTTAAGATTTTAGTTACTAGTTCAAAGTTAGTAAAATCTTTACCAAGAGCTTTGAGTCCATTGATGACATCCGTGAACCGGGTGTACATGTCTCCGATGGACTCACTTGGTTTCATTCGGAAAAGTTCGTAAGAGTGCACAAGGATGTTGATTTTGGACTCTTTCACTCGGCTAGTGCCTTCATGAGTGACCTCAAGAGTTCTCCAAATATCAAAAGCCGAATCACAAATTGAAACACGATTAAATTCATTTTTGTCTAGTGCACAAAACAAGGCATTCATAGCCTTTGCATTTAAAGCAAAAACCTTCTTCTCCGATTCATTCCATTCGCTCATCGGAAGAGAAGATTTTTGAAATCCGTTTTCAACAATAGTCCAAAGCTCGAAATCCATGGAAATGAGGAAGATCCTCATACGAGTCTTCCAATAAGTATAATCCGACCCATTAAACAAGGGTGGACGTGTGATAGAATGACCCTCATGTATGCCGGAGTAAGCCATCTCTCTTGGGTATCACACTAAATATAAGAGTGAGCCTAGCTCTGATACCAATTGTTAGGATCGGAGCGGCACTAAGAGGGGGGGGGTGAATTAGTGCAACGATAAAGTACGATAAACTTTTGACGATTTAAACACTTTCGAAAACTTCGTACGATAAAAGCAATGTTTCGTTTGAAACCATTTCGATTGCGTTTTAACTTGAAGGGATATGTAAGAAGGAGACAAAGAAGTAGAGCATTAAAGTGCAAATGGTTTGCAGCAATATAAATGACAATAAGTAAATGCAAACCAGAGATCACGCCGATTTTAAAGTGGTTCGGTCAAATGCCCTACATCCACTTGCGAGGCCCCTCTTTGATGAGGCTCCCACCTTCCACTAGCAAATCTCTTGAAGGGGAAGGGTAAATACCCCTCTTACAATTTTTTACAAGCGGTTCACTCTCTTACAGATTTTCAGCAAGAAAGAAGGAGGTGAACACTAGCAAATTGAAAACAAGACTAGCTAAGACTTTTCTAAGACCTTTCTCTCAATCAATTGCTTCTCAAAAAGTTGTTATCTCAGCTAAGATTTGAGGGGTATTTATAAGCCTCAAGAGGATTCAAATTTTGACTCCAAAATTTGAATCCTCTTTGGTTCCCGATGCTGGCGGTGCCACCGCCTGTCAGTGGCGATGCCACCGCCTGTCAGTTTCTGACACTGATAGTGGACTAGCGGTGCCACCGCCCAGCTCTCGGGTGCTGGGCGGTGCCACCGCTAGACCCTTCGGTTCACTGGTTGGGCTTTAAATTTAGCCCAAACCAAGTCTAATTTTGGGCCCAATTGGCCCCTAACCAGGATATAGGATTATCTCTTAATCCTAATCCTAATAACAAGTGAACTACATAGCTAAAAACATCCTAAGCAAGTTTTCAACCGCGAACGTCGAGTCTTGTTCCGGCGAGCTTTCCGACGAACTTCTTCCGACGGACTCCCAGCAAGCTCCCGATCTTGTGATGACTTTAACGAGTAGCCGAGCCTTCTCGGTGATCTCTGCAAACCTCCGACGATCTCTTCGGCGAACTTTCAAAAATCCCGACAAGTTCCCGATTTCTTCTCGGTTGGTTCCGTCAACATCTCCGACGATTCTTCGGACTCTCAAACGTCCATCGAACTTGACTCCGGTATTCTTGCTTTATGTTTTCTGGTTATCGTAGTTAATCCTGCACACTTAACTCAATAATATGGATTAGATCAATTAATCCATCAATTGATTTTATCATCAAAATCCGAGATTCAACAATGAGATATCTGACGGAGCCCTTGTCTTATTGGATGTAGATCCAATACCCATTAGGGGAGGACCCATTAGGGTTTAACAGGGGACCTCTATAAATAGGAGGGATTCAGAGACTCATAGGTTAGAGCTTTGCTTGCCTTTCCTATTCTCCTCCCCCTCTCCACCTCAGAGTAGGCCTGGAGTTTTGAGGAGCGTCGTCGCAGCCCTGCTGTGTGGATCATTGCTAGAGAGGAGGACACTTGACCTCCTTCACCCTCTCCTAAAGATCTGCGAGGAAACAGGGATATACGATCTCCCTAGGTAACACAATCTACTCTATACGCAGTTTTAAGTTTCGTGGATTTTGCGCACCAATCTTCGCACGACGATGAACATCTCTTTGGGAATCGAGGATTTTGTTTTCTTATTCTTCCGCTACGCATGTGATATCGCCCTCAAGATTTTCCCAATAGTGGTATCAGAGCCAAGTTGTTCGTGCGATAGATTAGTTTTGAACTGCGTGTGTTGTGCGATAGAAAATCGTTGACGCAAAGGCGAGAAAGGGTAGCAACAATTACTGCCCTCGATCTGCATGCGTGCAGCGCAGCCGTAGGCAGACAGCACAGGGGCTGCGTCTGCAGCAACCGGCCTACAAGCTTGCGTCCGACGGGGCTGGCAGCCCGCAGGTAGAGGCGCCTACGGCTGCTTCTCCCGCGGGGTGAGGCGCCGTAGGGGCGACCGTCCCGCCCTCCGCCGCACAGCCTACTGCCGTCAGGGTGGCGGCGGTGGCAGCAACAGCAAGGGAAAAGGAGAAGAGGACCTTAGGGTTTTGGAAAAAAGATAGTTTTGCCCTTGTGAATTTCAGAAATTCTATTTTCTATCTTTTGTCCAAATTACAAAAATACCCCTAGGAATTTAAAAATTCCCTACATGTCCCTGATTTTAGAAAATATTAATTAATTAAAAAGTTTATTTGATTATTATTTTTATCATTATCTAGTAGTCCTACGTGATGATGATTAATTATACATGTGATGTATGATGTATGGACGGATGATCATGGACCGTGTGATGTGTGTACTTGTGATTATTATTATTGGGGTCTGCGAGCCTCCATTATATTTCTCGTTTATTGTCGGGCCTGCATGCCTACGATTAAGTTGTAATCACATGAGGAGGCACAGCGGGAACGTGGATGCGGTAGTAGGACCCACGAGACGGACGATCGCGATGCATGAAGATGCATCCAAATGTCGACAGAACCGACGAGGACGAGATGGATGATCACAGGGTATGGAGATGCACCGTTGCACACATAGATCTTGATGTGAGCGATTAGGCCTACTGGCTCGGGCCTAATCACATTATGTTGTGGTCCATGATCATCTGGTGTGATTACTTATACACATACTAGATATGTATATATATTTGCATGCGATGTAGATATATATTAAATATGTATATGTGTGACATGTCATATTAGGAGACCAAATCATAGAAACATCTCTCTCGATAATATTAAGTCGGTAAACGTGAG
Organism: Musa acuminata AAA Group; assembly: GCF_036884655.1. NCBI lineage: Eukaryota > Viridiplantae > Streptophyta > Magnoliopsida > Zingiberales > Musaceae > Musa > Musa acuminata. Next base: position 18,297,140 of record NC_088347.1, on the reverse strand, counting down.
GCAATTAGATTGACCCACGTGGCCTTCCATCGTTATAAGTAGGAACCGATTCCAGGTGTAGGTTGAGTTGGTCGAGTCCCTCGAGACTCACCTATATCGCGATTCGCTATCTTGCTTACAACATAGAGATGTCACCGGTGACCTGAGGGCATGGTATGCTTGGTCGAGTCCCTCGAGAGTATATCATCAAATCATACTCATCTTGTAATGAAGGTGTTGACTTAACCGAGCATCATGGTTGGTTGAGTTCCTCGAGGCCATGGTGATTCGGAGGCCGAACAGGACGGGAATCACAAGGAGTTGTGATCGGCAAGAGTTGCCTACCTTTTAGGCTTAGTGTGATTGGTCGAGTCCCTTGAGGTTACACTAAAAGGCTGATTGGATCCTGATCCCCACTAGAAGTCTGCTGGAGACTTTCGTTTCATGTGCTGAGGGTGTCGCATGACTCATTAGTAAAATAGTGGGAGCATATTAAGATAGAAGTTCATATCTTGATAGTTTATTTTTTGCAAAATCTGCATGTTATTCATTTCTGCTGCATCTTTATTTTTTGAAAATGTTACTTTCAAATCCCTTACGTGATATACTTGATGTCAACCGCCTCACTGGTCCAAATTATACGGATTGGCTCCGTAACTTGAGAATTGTTCTCACGGCGGATAAAATTATATACATCCTTGATATAATGATGTCTACGCCCAAAGAAGGGGCAAGCGAGGATGAGATCGCTCGCTACGTGAAGTAAATTGATGATTCCACTCTTGCTCAGTGTTATATGTTGGGCTCTATGACTCCTGAGTTACAGAGACAATATGAAAAGATGGATGCCAGATCAATTCTCCTACATGTCCGCAAATTGTTTGAGGAACAGGGAAGGACTCAACGATATAAGATATCCAAGACCCTCTTCCGCGCTAGGACGACTAAGGGGACACTGGTTCAGAACCATGTCCTAAAGATTATTGAGTGGATAGAAAAACTCACAGGTCTAGGAATGGTCCTAGAGGATAACTTGTGTATGGACATTGTGCTTCAGTCCCTACCAGATTCATTTTCACAGTTAATAATGAATTTTAATATGAACAAGCTTGAGGTGAATCTCCCAGAGCTCCTCAATATGTTGAGGGAGGCAGAGAGTACTATTAGGAAAGAGAAGCCAGTTCTCTACACTGGTGAGACCAGAAAGAAAAGGAAAGCAAAAAGGTCCCTTAAGAAGAGAAAGGGCAAGGGCAGACCAGGTAAAGCAAAGGTTGCTAAGAAAGACCCAGCAAAGGACAAAGGCCAATGCTTCCACTATGGCAAAGATAGGCACTAGAAGAGGAACTGCAAAGAGTACATTGCAGAAAGGGCGAAACAAAAGCTTAATAAATCTTCAGGTACATTCATGATCAATTTCCAATTGTCAGATTTTTATGATAGTGCATTGGTATTGGATACTAGTATTGCTTATCACATCTACAATTTATTATAAATTCTAGCAAAGCCGAGGGGAGATTGGCGAGAGGAATATTGCATAAAGGTTTATTTATGCTAGACACTACTCCACATATCATGAATGTAAATATGTCCAAGAGGAAATGAGATGAGATGAACAGTGCATACTTGTGGGATTGTAGGCTAGGTCACATCCATGAAAGAAGGATTCAAAAGTTGCTAAATGATGGATATCTAGATCTATTCAACTATGTGTTATATGCAACTTGCGAGCATTGCCTTCGTGGAAAACTGACCAACTCTCCATTTAGTAGAACTGGAGAGAGAGCCACTAAGCTATTGGAACTCATACATAGTGATGTATGTGGACCCATGTCAACTCATGGAATTGGTGGTTACTCCTACTTCATTACCTTTACTCATGATTTCTCAAGGTATGGATATGTGTACTTAATGAAGTACAAGTCCGAGGTTTTTGAGAAATTCAAAGAGTATAAGAATGAGGTGGAGAACCAGACTGGAAAGAGTATCAAAACTCTTCGATCAGATCGAAGAGGTGAGTACTTAAGTACAAAGTTTACTCATTTCCTCAAAGACCATGGGATATTATCCCAATGGACACCTCCTTATACACCTCAGCTCAATGGTATCTCTGGAAGGAGGAATCGTACGCTATTAGATATGGTATGGTCCATGATGAGTTTCGTTGACCTACCCATCTTATTCTAGGGATATGCCCTAGAGACCGTAGCTTACCTTCTGAACAGAGTTCCAACTAAGTCGGTAGTGTCTACACCATATGAGATATGGAAAGGGAAGAAGCCTGATCTTAAGGTTGTTAATATTTGGGGCTGCCCTGCCCACGTTAAAAAACACAACCCCGATAAGTTAGAATCGAGGACAAAGCGATGTAAATTTGTGGGATACCCCAAGGAAACTTGTGGGTATTATTTCTATCATCTCGAGGACCAAAAGGTCTTTGTAGCTAAGAGAGGAGTGTTCCTTGAGAAAGAACACATTCTTGGTAGAGATAGTGGGAGCATGATAGAGTTGAGCGAGGTTGGAGAACCAAGTTCAAGCACCACTCTACAGCCCGAGTAAGTTCAGGTACCTAATACATAAGTTTCAACTTTACGTAGGTCTGATAGAGTATCGCATCCTCCTGACAGATATGTGGCACATATTAGAGGAAAGGATATTGAAGATATTGATCATCAGACCTACGAGGAGGCTATTATGAGTATAGACTCTGGGAAGTGGCAAGAAGCCATGAATTATGAGATGGATTCTATGTACTCCAATAAGGTTTGGAACCTAGTTGATACGCCCGAAGGTATTGTATCCATCGGTTGCAAGTGGATCTTTAAGAAAAAGATCGGAGTAGATGGAAAGGTAGAGACCTATAAAGCAAGGCTAGTGGCTAAGGGGTATCGTCAAAGGCAAGGTGTTGACTATGACGAAACCTTCTCACCCGTAGCAATGCTAAAATCCATCAGAATTCTATTGGCTATTGCAGCATACTATGATTATGAGATCTGGTAGATGGATGTGAAAACCGCATTCCTCAATGGGAACCTCGAGGATGAGGTGTATATGATGCAACCTGAGGGATTCGTGTCCAAGAACTACCCAGATAAGGTGTGTAGGTTGCTTAGATCTATTTATGGACTAAAGCAAGCTTCTTGAAGTTGGAACATAAGATTTGATGAGGCAATCAAATCTTATGACTTCGTTAAGAACGAAGATGAGCCTTGTGTGTACAGGAAGGTAAGTGGGAGCGCTATCACCTTTTTGGTGTTATATGTGGATGACATCCTGATCATTAGGAATGACGTAGGAATGATATCCATAGTAAACGCTTGGTTATCTAGATACTTCTCCATGAAGGACTTAGGGGAAGCATCCTATATTTTGGGGATTCGAATCTATAGAGATAGATCCAAGAGGATACTTGGCTTGTCCCAGTCTAAGTACATAGAAACCATTGTCAAAAGATTTGGCATGGAAAATTCCAAGAGATGTCTTATACCGATGAGACATGGGATATCTCTTTCTACGATTATGTTCCCAAAGACTCTAGAAGAAAAGACGAACATTGATATGATACCTTATGCCTCAGCAATAGGATCTATCATGTATGCCATACTATGTACTAGGCCTGATATAGCGCATGCTCTGAGTGTCACGAGCAAGTATCAAGCGGATCCAGGCTTGGAGCACTGGAAAGCAGTAAAGTGTATCCTTAAGTACTTGAGAAAGACTAAGGATCTTTTACTAGTATATGGAGGTAGTAGCCTTAAGGTTGAAGGCTACACAGACTCAAGTTTTCAGTCTGATATCGATGATAGCAAGGCGAATTCAAGGTATGTGTACACCTTGAATGGAGGAGCAGTGTGCTGGAAGAGTTCCAAGTAAGATACTACTGTTGACTCGACCACAGAGGCGGAGTACATTGCTGCATCAGATGCAGTAAAGGAGGGAGTCTGGGTGAAGAAGTTCATCACAGATTTAGGAGTCGTGCCGGGTAGCGAGGAGCCGATCTCCTTATATTGCGACAACAACGGGGCGATTATTCAAATAAGGGAACCCGGGTCTTATCAGAAGTGTTCTGAGGAGGTTCCAACTTATCAGAGAGATCGTAACCCGAGGAGATGTAGCAGTGAAAAGAGTTCCATCCGAAGATAACATTGCAGATCCATTGACAAAGTCGTTGTCTCATATTGTCTTTGAGCGTCACAGGGGTCTGATGGGGATCAGACACATAGGTGATTGGCTTTAGGTCAAGTGGAAGATTGCTAGTCATTGGTGCCCAGCAAGCCAATCACGTGAGTGATAGCACGTGTGACGTGATACAGAATATTTTAGCTTATTATATTTTGACGTATATCACTTTATAACCATTGTATATATATATATATATATATATATATATATATATATATATATATATATATATATATATATATATATATATATATATATATATATATATATATATATATATATATATATATATATTGTGATGTCCTTAGATTTGTGCAATGGGAATCGGATCGTGATGAGATCACGATAATGAGATCGATTCACCTTTAAATATATATCCTAAATAATCCCAGTTATATGTTACTCGAGAGGGACATCATGATAATTGGACAGATTGGTGTGTCGTATACCCATCCATATGATGGATGCAGCTGGTCTCATAGCTGCTCGTGTAGGGACACTAGGGATACAGTACAGGTGCTCATTGGAGAATGAGTTTATTGATTGATCCGTTTACGGAATGCTGGATGGTTAATGATGCTTTATTGTCAGACAACGATTTCGTAGTCCTAGTGGTATATCTGGTCCTTAGACTTGAGACACTAAAGATGTTTTGTATGAGTGCTCTACTCTTTGATACCAGACTTATAGGTTTGGCTATCCCAGATCTAGTATAGCTGGTCATTAGGAGTGGTAGTCGACCTTACGAGGGCTATTGAGTATTGATAGAGAATTATCCACTCTCGGCGTCATGAGAGGAATATCCCATGTGTTCTTGCTCAGAAAAAACCCTGGCCAGGGTCATTCGGGTTGAGAGAGAAAGAGTTCTCCGGGAGAATCCGATTAGAGCGAGACTCGAGTAGAAATCGTATGGGTCTGACAACACCATGCTCGATATACGGTCTCTGGGATATTAGATGGATGAGGGACTAGGTACACGGTGACTAAGGACAGACAGGTCCAATGGATTGGATTCCCTTGTATCGTCTGGGGACTACGGCGTAGTGGCCTAGTACGTGCATAGCCGCTGAGTCAAGTGAATTATTACAGAGATAATAATTCATTGAATTAGAAGGAGTTCTGACAAGTATGGGCCTAGAGGGTTATATACATATGGTAGGCATTGCGATGAGTAGAGGTTCAGATATGAGATATCCGACAGAGCCCTTGTCTTATTGGATGCAGATCCAATACCCACTAGGGGAGGACCCACTAGGGTTTGACAGGGGACCTATATAAATAGGAAGGATTCAGAGCCTCATAGGCTAGAGCCTTTGCTTGCCTCTCCTATTCTCCTCCCCCTCTCCACCTTAGAGTAGGCCTGGAGTTTTGAGGAGCGTCGTCGCAGCGCTGCTGTGTGGATCACCGCTAGAGAGAAGGACGCTTGACCTCCTTCACCCTCTCCTAAAGGTCTACGAGGAAACAGGGATATACGATCTCCCTAGGTAACATAATCTACTCTATACGCAGTTTTAATTTTCGCGGATTTTGCGCACCAATCTTTGCACGACGACGAATATATCTTTGGGAATCGGGGATTTTGTTTTCTTGTTCTTCCGCTGCGCATGTGATGTCGCCCCCAAGATTTTTCTAACAGTACCACCGCTTGGGGGGTAGTGTTGGGTGGTACCACCGCTTGGCATCCTGCTAAGGGTGGTACAATTGCCCAAACTTGTGGTATCATCGCTTGACATAGTCTCGAAGGCTGTACCACGACGGTGAGACTTCTTAGGGCATTGTTTGGGCTTCTTATTGGGCCCAATATAGTTCTTACATGGGCCTAGCTAGCCCCTAATTAGGTTGGCCCAAATCTAAGCCCAATTATGTGCTAACTATGAAATCCTAAGACATTTGCTAAGCAAAACAAGTCCCTATGTCTATTCTTCTAGCGAGCTTCCAGCGAACTTTCGGCGAACTCCTAGACTTCACGATGATCTTCTTGGTGAGTTTTGATGAGCCTCTCTGGCAAGCTCTAAGACTTCTTGGCTAATTCCTCCAGAACTTCCGACGAACTTCTGACGAACGTCCGGACTTCCGATGAACTCTCGAACTCCCAACGTAATCACGTCCTTGACTCCGGGACCTCATTTTGCTTCATGTCTTGCTATCGTAGTTAATCCTACACATGTAAAAACACACTTCGATCTAGACAATTAATACTAAGCATTAATCAAGTTGTCCGGTATGTTATTGGTCCCTCGACGCTTCGTCCAATTCTTCGACGCATCATCCTCTCTTGTAGCCTATTGTCCAATCGGCCAGTTGACTCCACAACTCTGATATCCTTGGCCAATATCCACTCTTCTTGGCCCAATGCCCAAATTCATGGCCCGAAGCCTTCTATCGATACGTCGATCGATCCACCGGCCCGACGTCCGATCTTCTGACATGTTCCTCCGACCCAACATGATTTTTCCTGCTTTAATTGTCTCATTCTGATCGAAGCATCCTACGTCACTCAAAACGCTGATTAAAACATAAACACATATCAATTGGTTTCATCATCAAAATACGAGTTTCAACAAAGGTTAGTTTCGTTAGGTTATAATCAAATTGAGTTTGGTTTAAGTTAATTGAGCTGTTCCAATTAGAGTTTTGGTTGATTGAGGACTATTGAGATATTGATGTTTCATGTCTTTATGATTTGATGAATTTAAAGGATTTATCTGGAGATATCATATGAAAATGATTATTAGTTTTATACTTTTCTCAATTTTATGATATTGATATGATTGTTATCATGTAGTAGATATAACTATACTAGTAGTTCATATTGGAAGTGTAACATGTGAAAGGAGCTACGGGCCCATCACAGTGTGGAGCCACCAATGAACATAGTCTAATAGATTTACATCAAGTATGGTCTCTCATAATATTTAATTATATTGATTTCTTGATGTATGCGTGAGTGAATGGATGAGTATAAATAAATAATCATAAATGTTTTTGTATCCCTACCGAGGGCAAGTATGACGATTCCCTTATGGGATTAGCGGGCCATCAGACGTGATGGTTAGACGGTTCCTCCATCCGCTGTTGGGAGGAACATGCCCCCATTTGGGCGGGTGAGGGATACTACTCCATCCGCTGTTGGAAGTGCGATATGGATTATCTCCATCCGTTATTGGGAGGAATCCATCCCATGGAATATGCCTCTCCATCCGTTATTAGGAGAGTGCACCATCGGGTGATGTACACCTTTGTTATTATGTATATATTGTATGTGGCTAATACGTGATTTTATTTATTATGTACGAAATTATCATCGTTTTTCTGATGCATAAGTTTTATGATGAATCGATATATTATCATTTATTATTGAATTATTGATATTTATTTTTATTTTATGAATATTGAAGATTATTTTTATATTTTTTTAGGTTCCTACTAGAATGTATAGTTGCTGATATGTTTTTATCTTATATTTATTTTCAGAGTAATCTACTACTTTATAATAGATCTGAAGCTTGAGTGAAAGAGACTTATGACTATACCAAGAAGATGTAGTCCTTTTTCTAATTAATAGAATATTTATTATTATAAGGATAAGGATTTGAATTCAAAGATGAAAGAAAAAAAGAAAAAGAGGGAGTTTATTATGTAAATTATGAATAATAAATTACTGATTTATTATTCTTTTTATAAATCTGGGTCATGACACTTCTCCCTTCTCCTCCTCAACCGACAAGTATAAAGATTTAGGCAACGACTTAAGGAGCATCTTCGCATCCTCTACCATGTGGATCACCGCTAGAGAGGAGGACGCTTGATTTCCTTCATCCTCTCTCACAGATCTACAGGAATTCAAGGATATACGATTTCCCTAGGTAACACAACTATCTCATACGTGATTTTCAGTTTCACAGGTTTTGCACACTAATCTTCGCACGATGTTGAATATATTTTAGAAAATTTAATTTTTATTTTATGTTCTTCCGATGTGCTTGTGATGTCACCCCTATATTTTCCTACATCGCCTCCATCATATAGTTGGGTATACAACACATTAGTCTGTTTAGTTATCTCGATGTCCTTCTCGAGCAATCTATGACTAGGATTATTTATGGTTTGTAATGAAAGATGAATCAACCTTATTATCATGATATCATCATGATCCGATTCTTATTGCATATATCCATGAACATCATAGTATATGCAATAGGCAACATAATATGAGAAAATATTAATAAATAATAATAAGCAAAAAAGAGTGCGTATCGTGTCACACGTATCATCACTCACATGATTGGCTTGCAAGGCACCCATGACTAGCACAATAGAGAAAAGAGAGGAAGGAGGATTTTAGAAAGTTGAATGAATAATTGCAAGGCCACAAACAACTGCTCACTGGTTGTCGAGCACGAAGGCAAGTTCCTACAAGTTCCGGGGGGTGGGGGGTGTGAATTAGTGCAACAGATAAAATTATGTCGGTTTGAAATTTTTTCATATGATAAAAATCGATCTCGGAAATACTTAACTTGAAAGCATAAGGAAGTGTAATGAAAGTAAGAATTCCATTTACAATAAAAGTAAATAGCAAGAAATAAATGCAAACCAAATTTTTATAGTGGTTCGGTCGTCGTGACCTACATCCACTCCGTTGATTCCTCTTCCGTCGAGGCTATCGGCATCTACTAACGATCTTCTTTCAATGGGCGAAGATCAACTACCCTTTTACACCTTCTCCTTTTCACATGCTTAGGAGACAACCTTTACACTGCTCTTTTATAAGGTTTCCCTTACACATCTCCCTTAGAACTCTCTCTAAGCTTTATGAGGAGGGAACTCAACTTTCTAATAGGGTTTACAATTTTAGCATCATAGAGTTTTGGTCAACTTTCTTTCATCTCCATACATGAATAGTTAGGGTATTTATAGACCCCAAATGACTTCAAAACTTGGAGCCAAAATTTAAATCCCCAAAATTTTGGGGAACGGGCGGTACCACCGCCTGCACTAGGCGGTACCACTGCCTATAGCCTAACACTAGGTGATACCACCGCCTGACAATCTCTCGAAGACTATCTCTGGGCAGTACCATTGATAGACTAGCGGTACCACCACTTGACATAGTCTCAAAGACTGTGCCACGATGGTTCCACCTGTTGGGTCATTGTTTGAGCCTTTCACTTGGCTCAAAATAGCCCAAATTTAGGCCCAATTGACCCCTAATTGAGTTAGTCTAATTACATTCTAAATCAACTCAATTAGACTTTAAACTAACTCAATCTATACATAATCGATTACAAGCGAATCCTATGTTGTCCGGCATGTCATTGGTTCTTCCGGCGCTTCGTTCGATCTTTCGGCGCATCGTCCTCTCCTTCAGCATATTGCCTAATCAGCATGTTGTCTTCTCATAACTTTTGATCTCCTTGGCGCAATGTCCGATCTTCTTGGCCCGATGTCTGAATTCACAGACCGAAGCCTTCTGCCGACACGTCGACCGATCCTCCGGCTTGACGTCCAATCTTCTGACATGTTTGCTCTGGCCTAACGTCTGATTCCTCCTAATTTAATTGATTTACCTCTTTTGATCAAAGCTAATCCTACGTTACTTAAACGCATATCAGATAAACACTATCAATTGGTTTTATCATCAAAATCCGAGATTCAACAATCTCTTCCTTTTTGATGATGACAACCAATTAATGACGGAGTTAACCTTAACTCCCCCTATCAATATGCATATGTAAGATGAACTTTGAATTCAAAATAAATTCAAATCAAAGCAAATTTAATTATGAATATGTGCAACACGTCATCATAAAATCATGCATAATCAAATTTTTAATACATCATTCCATGCATGAGTATCATCATAACTTCTCCCCTTTTGTCATCAACAAAAAGAAGTGCAACTAGTAAATTTTTAGACATAATTTCAAATCATTACGTAATAAATATAATCTCAAGTTTTATCATCATGCAAGTTAGTATTTTTTTTTCTTCTCTTTTGAGAAGTGTAATTTTTGCTTCTTTTGCAATGTTCGAACAAACAATTTTTGCTTCCTTTGCAAAGTACAAGCTAGCAAAATTTAACATCATTTTACAACATACAAGCTAGCAATGATTTTGAGTTTTGCAAGTTTGTAAATTTTGCTAGATATACAAGTTAGCATGTTTGCTTTTCTTTACGATGTTCAAACTAGCAAGTTTTTCTATCTTTGAAATGTGCAAGCCAACAAATTTATCTCCCCCTTTGTCATTGTCAAAAAGAAGGGAAGAATATAATTTTATATTTTTTTTTTACATCAATTTTCACATCATGACAAAGATAAATTATCATTCTTAATTCAATATGTTTATGCATCAATATAGTTTTAAATTAAAACATGCATAATTTCAAAACCTTACATTTCATCCTTCATGCATGATAAAAATAAATCAATCATCACTATGGCATATCATACATGATACTCAAGCATTCATGTGATATATCATTTTGGGCATAACATTCATGATGTTAAGACTTTAAAATTTTTGCATTTATCACTTCATGCATTAAATCAACAATTTGATCATGATACCAAATATTCATCATTTATTTTCTCTCCCTTTGTCATCAATGAAAGGAGAATCATTCAACAATGCAAATGTTTGAAAGCATGTCAAGTAAGTTTTACACCAATTTATCCAAGCTAGCAAAAATGAGACATTAAGCAAAAACTTTGCATGAAAAATGAGAAGCTAGCATTTTTGCTTAAAAGCTTTTTTGGTTCTTTTTAAGATAGTGCAAGTTTCTTTCTTTGTTTGTCATAAAAAGATAAGAAGAAGACAAAGAAGAGTAAGAGAGAAATTCATTCAAGAACCAATCATAATATTACATGCAACATCATAAATATTTCAAATCATCATGGTATCAAAATATTCTCTTTAATAAAATGTAAGAAATCATTTGGGAATAAAATGTGAGGGATCTTAATTCATATAAAGAAACTATCAAGTTTTGATTCCGAGAGTTCAAGATCAATGATATAGATAAAGATTTTTCTATAGCAAATAGAGTCGTGGGAGAACACATAAAGGATCTCGATTCATGTATAATAATTCTCATGATTCATTTAGTAAATCTTCTCTTTAAATAAAATACAAAAAAAAATCATAGGAGTTAAAAGAAGAGATCTTGATTAAAAAAATCTTAGGTAATTCCAAGAAATCAAGATCATGATTTGGATAAAACTCATTCAAATTCAAATCATCATATTATCAAAATTACTTCCAAGAGATTCAAAATATGGCATAAATAACTTCATTAATCTCTTAGTGAAAAATTGATAAGATGGAGAAAAAGAAATTTTCAATGATGCATTTCCATTTTAGTTGTTTCAATTCATGTGATTGATTTCATATAAGCATGCCCAAATTTTTATGCCAAAAAGAAAACATGCATCAACCTAAAAAGAACTTTCATTATGTCAAAGATCGATAGTCCATAAATCACAAGAATCATCATGCATAATTTTAAAATATAAACTCATTAAACACGATATCAAACCTCTTAATATTTTCATGAAAACATCAAGCATGGTTTCATTGAACATGAGGCATCTTCAATCAAAATCGAAAAGCAATATGAAAATCAACATGATTACACATACATAAAATTATAATTAGATCTAACATTTTGTTCCTTTATCATAAAACATGCAATTTTCATGATCATTTTTAAAATAACTAGAAAAAGAAGCATGATATATTTTTTATAATTTTTTTTATTTTTTATTTACTAACTAATTTAAAAACAACTCATGAAAAAGTATCAAATAATTTCAAAATAAAGTAAATAAGTTTCGTTTGAGTTGTTTGCCTCATTGTCGAGAGTCACTAAAGTGAAGTTTGTCACTCCGTCTTCATCAATTTAATCCTCGTTTTCTGATACACTCATTTTATCCCAAGTCACCTTGAGTATCATCTTCTTTTTTTTTAAGTTCATTTAAAAATTTTAATTATTATTTAATGAATCTTTTAAATTTTATAGTGAGAAGTTCAAGTTCATCATCACTTAAGCTTTTACTCGAGTGGTCTTTATTTGTTCTAAGTGAAAAATCCTTCCTATTTTTTGGAAGATAGCTCTCATATTTATCATATTCATCATATATCATACAACTCATTTCATAAGTCATTAAGGACCTGATAAGTTCTTCGAAAGGGAAATTATTCAAATTATTTTATTATTGTATTGTTGTTATTTTCAAATCTCAATTTTTAGAAAGTGATCGTAAAACTTTACTAACAAGTTCAAAATTCGAAAAACTTTTACCAAGGGCTTTTAGACTATTGACGACATCCATAAAACGGGTGTATATGTCTCCAAGAGTCTCACTTGATTTCATACAAAATAATTCAAAATCACACATTAAAATATTTATTTTAGAGTATTTGACTCTACTAGTGCCTTCATGTGTGATTTTGAGTATGTGCCAAATGTCAAAAGCCGTTTCACAGGTAGAAACTCGATTGAATTCATTTTTATTTAAAGCGCAAAATAAAACACTCATAACTCTAGCATTTAAAGAAAATATTTTCTTCTCCAAATCATTACATTCGTTCATTAGAGTAGAAGAATTTTGAAAACCACTTTCGATAATATTTCATAAATTTAAATCCAAGGAAAGCAAGAAAACTCTCATTCGAGTTTTCCAATAAGTGTAGTCCGTCCTATTGAATATAGGAGGACGAACAATGGAAAAACCCTCTTGAAAGCCAAAAAGAACCATTTCTCTTGGGTGTTAAACCAAATGAGAAAAACCGTAGCTCTAATACCAACTGTTAGGAATGAGTCGACACTAAGAGGGGGGGTGAATTAGTGCAGCAGATAAAATTACATCGGTTTAAAATTTCTTCATATAATAAAAATCGATCTCAGAAATGCTTAACTTAAAAGCATGTAGAAGTGTAGTAAAAGTAAGAATTTCATTTGCAATAAAGGTAAATAGCAAGAAATAAATGTAAACTAAATTTTTACAGTGGTTCGATGGTCGTGAATTATATCCACTCCGCCGATTCCTCTTCCATCAAGGCTACCGACATCTACTAACGATCTTCATTCAATGGGCAAAGATCAACTACCCTTTTACACCTTCTCATTTTCACAGGTTTAGGAGACAACCTTTACACCCATCTTTTACAAGGTTTCCCTTACACACCTCCTTTAGAACTCTCTCTAAGCTTTAGGAGAAGGGAACTCAACTTTCTAATAAGGTTTTGCTCAACTTTCTTGCTTCTCCATATAGGAATACTTGAGATATTTATAGACCCCAAATGACTTCAAAACTTGGAGCCAAAATTCAAATCCCTGAAATTTCTAGGTACGGGTCGTACCACCTAGAAGACTGTGTTTAGGCGGTACCACCACTTGTAGCCTAATACTAGGCGGTACCACCACTTAGAAGACTCTGTCTGGGCGGTACCACTGCCTGACACAGTCTCGGAGATTGTGACATGATGGTTCCACTTGTTGGGTCACTATTTGGGCCTTTTGCTTGGCCTAAAACGGCCCAAACTTGAGCCCAATTGACCCCTAATTGAGTTGGTATAATTATATTCTAAATAAGCTCAATTAGATTATAAACTAACTCGATTTAGATATAATCAATTACAAGCAAATCCTATGTTATCTAGCATATCATTGGTTCTTTTGGTGATTCGTCTGATCCTTTGACGCATCGTCCTCTCCTTCGGCATATTGTTCAATCAGCATGTTGTCTTCTTGCAACTTCTGATCTTCTTGGCGTAATGTCCGATCTTCTTAGCTCGATGCTCGAATTCACGGACCGAAGCCTTCTGTCAATACGTCGATCGATCCTCCGTCTCGACGTCTAATCTTTTGACATATTTGCTCCGGCCCAACATCTGATTCCTCTTACTTTAATCGATTTGCCTCTTCCGATCGAAGCTAGTCCTGCATCACTTAAACGCACATCAGATAAATACTATCAATTGGTTTCATCATCAAAATTCGAGATTCAACAAGTGATTTCTTACCTATACTTGCAATCGAAGACTTTACAAACGAACTCCCAAAGTATCCTAGCAATCTACCTTAAAAGGTCTACGATGCCTTCCTGAGCTTCCTCCTCCTTCCTCCTCCAACTCGGATATGATATCATCCTCATCACCTCTCTTAGTGTTGGTAACAAAGGTTAAAAGTCGAGTTGGCTCCTCAACCCAACCCCCGCGCCCACCCCATAAGCAAAAGTGAATCCATTGTATGATATATCTTTTGCCACCTAGTGCAAAGTCCTTCGACTCAAACTTGATAATGAAAGCTTCTAACCTAAATATTCTCTAGGAGATCTATTATATTTCGATCAAGTTTGAGCTAGTGCCTATTTGGTCGGGTGACCAACCTCATCATGTCACGTGTTTTGCATTAACACAAATACATTTTTATTGAAATTTTCAACCGTTAGAAGTTCTCAACTGGCCATATTGTGCTAAATTTCTAACACTTTCTTGTGATGTTTGTCGATAAGTGTGTGAAAACATATATTTTATCATCGCTAACCCATTTATTTGCCAGCTATATAATCTATGCTTTAGAGAATCCACTTACTTCCTCTGTGCCCAACCTGGTTATCAAGATAAGAGTGCTCTGAACTCCTGTTAAGGTTGAAAAGGAAGATTTTTTATATTGTATTAGACACCGGATAATCAATTTCGATTTTACGCGAATTAACGACGGGATGGTCGGCAAGTGAGGCCACCACTTGCAATCGGTTCTTAATGCATTCGTCTGTGGCCAATCGTATATATCGACAGTGAGACATATCTAGAAATGAAGTGCGGGAGACTGCACAAGAAGTCATCCTCAATAATGCAGCACAAATCACAACCACGGAAGTCTGACTTCTGTCCGCCACTTCCGGTAATGCGTCCTAATGTGTGGTCAAGATAGACTGCAAGTGGAGCAAAATATATATCCCACGAAGCAGTAACGCAAACACACACAAAGCTTCGGATCTAACGATGGCATTGCTTCGCCATCTGCTCCTCCTCTCCCTCTTGCTTCCTTTCTCCTCCTCTGACGACTCCATCGGCTATTACTGCGACAAGAGCTTCAATGGCGGCCATATCCAGGCGGACATCAACGGCGTGCTGTCGGATCTTGTTGCAAAGGCCTCCGTTGGAGGCTTTGCCACCTCGTCCTATGGCAAAGGTGGCAGTGCAATCTACGGCCTTGCACAATGCAGAGGAGATGTCAGCTCGGAGGACTGCTCGACGTGCCTCAAGGACGCCGCAAAGGCGCTCCCGGAGGCCTGTCCGAGCCAAGCCGACGCGCGGATCTGGTATGACTACTGCTTCCTTCGCTACGACGACGAGAATTTCATCGGGCAATCCGACTCCGGCTACGCCATCATTCTCTACAACGTGGAGAACGCGACGGATCCGGATGCCTTCGACAAAAAGGTGGGCGAGGCGATGAGGACGGCGAGGGCACAGGCGGTGGCGCCGGGAAGCGGAGGGCTGGGGAGGGTGAAGACCAAGTTCTCGCCCTACATCACTATCTACGGCCTGGCGCAGTGCACCCGCGACATCCAGACGCTGGCGTGCGCCCAGTGCTTGTCGTCGGCCGTGGAGAACTTCGCTAACTACTGCGTCCACCGGAAGGGCTGCCGCGTGCTCTACAGCAGTTGCATGGTGCGCTACGAGATCTATCCCTTCTTCTTCCCTGTTGACCCTGGCAGCAGCAGCATGAGCAAAGTTGGCAGCTACTTCACGGCCATCTTGTCACCATAGGAGCCTCTATTTATGCTGTGCACCGAGGTGAATTATGAATCTGTGACCCTGCGCATCAATGTTTTTCTATTAACTAATAAATGAATATATAGCATATATTAACTATACAATTTCGATATCTATTTTTTTATGGATACGCATCTCAATTCCGATTAATGAAAACATAATTTCGATTTAAGCGAATCGAGTGCATAAGAACAAAATAATTTATAGGCACCCCACCCACATATTGACTCGAAGAGTGCATAAGAACAAAATGAAAACCTGCACCATAAAGGAAGCGTTTAATAACTGTGGGAAACAGGACAGACAGGGCCCAACAATGAGGTCAGCAAGCCGGGCCCAGTTGCGGGACCCGCGGACAGTAACCACTGGGATGGTCCCTGTACGTGGTTGCATGCTGCGCAGTTGGCAGGTGGGCTCCACTCAACGTGGCCTCGTCGCGCTTGTTTTACCGGGACACCCCGCGAAATGCCAGACAAATTTTAAGCCGTCCGATTCGGCCGGCCTGACGGCGGAGATCGTTCAGAACATTCCAGTGAAATGCCAGACAAATCTGAAGCCGTCCGATTGAGCCGGCCTGACGGCAGAGATCGTTCAGAACATTCCAGAACCCAAGCTTCCCCGAGCCCATCGTTTTATGCTCTCCGCTCCTCTCAAACATCGTAGTGGAGGATCCGAGCTTTTCCTTGCAGCTTCGACGTTCTTCCGCCCCTTGATTTCGTCGTCGATCTCCGTTCCAACCCTCCATGGCCGGAAAGGGCGAGGGTCCGGCGATCGGGATCGATCTCGGCACCACCTACTCCTGCGTCGGCGTGTGGCAGCACGATCGGGTCGAGATCATCGCCAACGACCAGGGTAACCGCACCACCCCCTCCTATGTCGCCTTCACCGACACCGAGCGCCTCATCGGCGACGCCGCCAAGAACCAGGTCGCCATGAACCCAACCAACACCGTTTTCGGTAAACTCTCCTTCAGATCCGTTGTTGATGCTTGCTACGAGAGTTGTTATCGTTCAGATATTGCGTTTTCTTATGAGTTCCTGTTTTAACTTGGGAGATCTGTTGTTGCATTGCGCAGTAGCTGTCGCTCCTTATATTTTAATCAATTATGATGCAGATCTGTCACTATTAGTGTCTAATTTGTTAGGATATGTTTGATCTGCTGAGATCCGAGTAGTTTGTTGTTTATATTTGTTGTCGCACTTCGTTTGTCTACGATTTTCTTCAGTGCTGGCGATTGCTCTTAGCATAGTTTATCATGGATATGTTATTATCCCTGTTGCTCTGTGTCAACATAAATCATAAGTGACGAAAACAAATCCCTAGAAACTCATCTTCCGTTTAATGCGTATTTGTTTTGCTTATCTTTTCACTGTTTTATCGATATGTGACCCTACAATGGTGGCATCTCTGTGTTCCTGACTAGATTTATATCTCAATTGGCACAGCGATAGTGGGTGTAGTACTTAATTATCTCATGCATAATCCCAAAACATGTGCAAGTAAAATTTGATATCAAGTGATAACCTGGATGAAGAATGAAAACAGTGTTGGACTTTAATTTCGTAGTTGTTGCCATTTGGTCATTTTTTATACAAGGATTTGTCATTTTGCCCAGTGATTTTCCTAGCTCCACTTGGATTTGGCATTCCAGATGACATTTGTTTTTTGTCTATGAATTAATGTTTTTTGAATTACCACAAATACTTTGTGATTTGTTGGATCTGATTAATTAGTAATAAGATGGTAGGCCTTGAGGCAATGGTGAAGTTGCTGCATGATCACCTGAGCATGCTGATCATGGAAACAGAAGCTATCTAAGGCTGTAGCTCTGATCCTTTTCTGAGACCTAGTGGCAAGAGACCTCTCTTAATGCTAGACATGACCCTGGTTCAGTTCAACCCAAAACCAAACCAGCTTGGCGGTTCGTCGGTTTGTTCGTTTTTGGTTCCCATCTTTAGGGGACTGAAATTGGCGGTTCCAAATTTTTTTAAAAAAATTACTGTTTTAAATTATTTTTAATTAAAAATTAAAAGTAAAAAAAAAAAGAACTGGAGATTTGAATCAGAGTTGCAACCATCGGAACCAGAACTGAAACTGGAATGGGAAACAGGCCCTATGCTGTTCGGTTTCGTTACCAAAATTTCTGAATTGGAACCGTCAGTTCCGGTTAGTCAGGTCTACTTAATACTGTGTTCTTAGTCTCTCTTGTCCCCTGGTTTACTTGCATGCCATACTTGTAGAGATCATGCCACATTCCGTGACCATTGCCTTTTCATCAAATGAAATATTTTCTTTATTATTATTTTTTTCAGGATGTACTAATTATTGTGTACTTTATATGTCTTTCAGATGCAAAGCGTCTTATCGGAAGGCGATACAGTGATGCTTCTGTCCAAAGCGATATCAAGCTCTGGCCCTTTAAGGTTGTTCCTGGTCCTGGTGACAAGCCCATGATAATTGTTCAGTACAGGGGGGAGGACAAACAGTTTTCTGCGGAAGAGATTTCTTCTATGGTCTTGATAAAAATGAAAGAAATCGCCGAAGCCTACCTGGGTTCCACCATAAAGAATGCCGTTGTTACTGTTCCTGCTTACTTTAATGACTCCCAGCGCCAGGCAACCAAAGACGCTGGTGTCATTGCTGGTCTTAATGTAATGAGGATTATCAACGAGCCAACAGCTGCTGCTATTGCCTATGGTCTCGACAAGAAGGCTAGTAGTGTTGGGGAGAAGAATGTCCTCATCTTTGACCTTGGTGGTGGCACTTTTGATGTCTCTCTTCTGACCATTGAAGAGGGTATTTTTGAGGTGAAGGCTACCGCTGGTGACACCCACCTCGGCGGTGAGGATTTTGACAATCGTATGGTCAACCATTTTGTCCAGGAATTCAAGAGAAAGAACAAGAAAGATATAAGTGGAAACCCTAGGGCTCTCAGGAGGTTGAGGACAGCATGCGAAAGAGCTAAGAGGACCTTGTCTTCCACTGCTCAAACTACAATCGAGATTGATTCCTTGTACGAGGGCATTGATTTCTACTCCACCATTACTAGAGCGAGGTTTGAAGAGCTTAACATGGACCTGTTCAGGAAGTGCATGGAACCTGTCGAGAAGTGCCTGAGGGATGCAAAGATGGACAAGAGCAGTGTCCACGACGTTGTCCTTGTTGGTGGGTCCACCAGAATTCCAAAGGTTCAGCAACTCTTGCAGGACTTCTTCAATGGGAAGGAGTTGTGCAAAAGTATTAATCCGGATGAGGCCGTTGCTTATGGTGCTGCTGTTCAGGCTGCCATACTCAGTGGGGAGGGCAATGAGAAGGTGCAGGACCTGCTTCTTTTGGATGTCACACCGCTCTCTCTTGGTCTGGAGACAGCTGGAGGAGTAATGACTGTTTTAATCCCGAGGAACACCACTATCCCTACAAAGAAGGAGCAGGTCTTCTCGACGTATTCTGATAACCAGCCTGGTGTCTTGATCCAGGTTTACGAGGGTGAGAGGACTAGGACGAGAGATAACAATCTCCTAGGCAAATTTGAGCTCTCTGGTATTCCACCTGCTCCAAGGGGTGTTCCTCAGATCACAGTTTGCTTTGACATTGATGCCAATGGTATCTTGAACGTGTCTGCCGAGGACAAGACTACCGGGCAGAAGAATAAGATTACCATCACCAACGACAAAGGTAGGCTGAGCAAGGAGGAGATTGAAAACATGGTTCAGGAAGCAGAGAAGTACAAGGCAGAGGATGAGGAGCACAAGAAGAAGGTCGAGGCCAAGAATGCTTTGGAAAACTATGCGTACAACATGAGAAACACCATCAAGGATGACAAGATTGCTTCTAAGCTGGCTGCTGCTGATAGAAAGAAGATCGAGGATGCAATCGAACAGGCCATTCAGTGGCTCGATGGCAACCAGTTGGCAGAGGCAGACGAGTTTGAGGACAAAATGAAGGAGCTTGAGAGCATTTGCAATCCGATCATTGCTAAGATGTACCAGGGGGCTGGCGCAGACATGGCTGGTGAAATGGACGATGACGTTCCTGCTGCTGGTGGCAGCGGTGCCGGGCCAAAAATTGAAGAGGTTGACTAAGTATTATCACCTGGTGTTCCTGGTTTGGTTTGATTTCCTATGTAGGTCTACTTGCCTTGGTACGATGAGCTATGCACTTTAATTTTTTGTTTGCATGTACTTATATTATGCTGTTATGGTCCTTTTGCTTCTGACGTTGGCTTCTCTCAAACCTAACTTCTATTTGTGGGGTTTATTTGAGTCAGATCAGGCATATTTTGGTTCGTGCATTCTAGTGAATACTTTTTTTAATTCTTTTGATACACTGCGAGTTGCTTAGCATCTAGAACAACTGAAGTAGCAAAAACTGAACAAGGGATTGAAAAGGAGAAGGTCCAGCATTCTGAGGGTGTAGAACCAAGAATAAGACATGGCCAGCATTGAAGCTGCAGCGGCACCTAGGTGACCTAAGGTATCTCCGAGAGATGATGGCGCAGTTGCTGATGATAGGTGGAACAAGCGGGAGGCCAAGTGCAGTCACCCAAGCGGCTGGGAGGCGAAGGCGTTGACGGGGTCTTTGAGCAGCAAAATGAACGCCCAGATAACCGGAGGGAGCGCGAGCAGCGTGTCTTGCTCCTTCCCTACCCGTTGATTAGTATTCTTCCTCCCACCTTTCAACGTTCAGATGGCAGGCTGTGGAGAAGCAGCAGCAGCTGTTGGTTCAGGAGCAGGTCACGTGTCAGCCGCATGACGGCATGTTATCACACTAGAGGTGAATTCTACCCTCCTCCATTGTGAATTATATTTCTTTTTTTCCCATTTTGATCCTGTGTTTCCTTTCAGCTCAAGCAGTCCGGTGACCGAACGTTCCGTGATCTCATGTATGTATCAACAATGATTTCGGAATGTACTAAGCGGATGCCAAGTAGTAGTAATACCAGTGACATTTCGGATACACTGAGCAGTAGCCTCAAAACGCTTGTCATCCTCCGCCATCGCATCATGCGGAGAGAAACGTAGCTCCGTACGCATCGCTGATAGCAGCGACATGGTGCACAGACCTTGAGACGCATAATAAGTGGACCAAGAAGGATTCCTGCAGCGAAACTGAATCAGATATATGATGCTATCATATCAATATCACACTCGGCGAAGAACTCATGTGACTGCGGCTGTAATATCATACGCAGCTGTGAGTATTTTTGTCTCGTCTGTGTCATGGCCCAACATGTCCTTGAAGGAAAATAAAAATCTGGAGACCTCATTCGTTAGGTTATTAGGTTCGGGTCCTTTTCTTATGTTTGTTTTGCCAACAGGGTCGATATTTGCTCCTCCCGAGAAAAGAAAAAAAATAAAAGCCAGCACACAGATCTACCTCGCACCACTGACGCAATCAATGAGCACACCACACAGATCTAGCACAAATATTTGTAGTGATGATAAGACGATATATATATATATATATATATATATATATATATATATATATATATATATATATATATAACAAACAAAAAAAGGAAAAGAAGCAGACATATGAACCCTGCTACTATGGGAGAGACCAAGAAACCAAATAAATAATGTGATCAGAAATTAAATTTCACAATTTAGAAATGGTTGAAAAAGGGTCGGAACTAAAATATTTGTAATTTATGTAGATGGGCAGCCGAGTTAGAAATAGATTATTAAGATCCTCAAGTGGGGTTCGCCCCGCAAATATCTCACTGCCTTCATGGCAGATATATACGGGAAGGCATCATCATAAGCATCAGCTACATAAATTAAAAAAATTTTGAGTCTCACATCTAAATTTAAACATCATCTGGACAACTAGCTTTTGCAACCTGATTAAACAAACATCCCAAAAATGAAGCACAGAACACAGAAGATGCAAGCTGGTCCAGATAACATTGCCACACAAGAACCTGAAAAGGTAACGAAGGATAGAGTGATAAAAGACGGCCGCTACCTGCTACCGCTTGACCCATTGGAAGCTCTTCCTTGCTTTCGCCTTCCCAGGCTTCTTCCGTTCAACTACACGTGGGTCTCGTTTTAAGTAACCGGCTGGATGAAGCACACAGATGAAAAGGTTGGATCAGCGAGCGGAGTGTTTGGATCCATATACGAGCGACACTACACTTTCTTCTTCCTGTTCCATAAGCTCTTCCCTTCTCATTCACCTGTCTACCCAAGCTTTTGCAGTCTCCTCCTGTTTCTTCCGCTCGATTTCAGCTCTTGTTGATGTCGCATTCATTGTTGCAATAGCTTTATCTTCTATTTCACTAAGAGGTGGCAACCCATTGATACCTCTGACGTCATTCAAGACAATCAAACTGTCAATCATATCCTCTGTGATTCCTGATGCCGCAATGAGATCACCAAATGCCCGATTCGGACCTGCCATTTAGTAAATTCAACAGCAGGTCAGCAGTAAAATACCGTTGCATAGTTAGTGAGAAATGCAAAGTGTTCGATCAATGTCTCCTTATAAGCACGGGACTCTTCTCTTATTTGTTTCATCTGTCTCAACTCTAAAAAGCACTAAGATATGAAGATCTCACTCACATATGTATAGAGATGGAAATGCAGCTACAGTTGAAGGGTGGATGTGAGTTTGTTAAGTAATTTTCCAAAGGATTGTAAGAATATATGCTTGAGATATTGTAGCTCTTACATATTTTTTTGAAAAGGAAGTGAAAATTTTGTTCAAGTTCTTCAGAAAGAACCAGTTTTTCAAAGTAAATATCGGTGGAAGAGATGGGACGAAGTGAGAGCAAGAAACTAATTAGGATAATATTCCAATTCTTGCAAGAAGAAATTTTGAATCTTTCCCCTAAGGTCACAACAAAGAAATTACTGGTCTACATCCAAGCGTTGGCTATCGAGGTCCGCATAGATAGATAAAGTAGAATGATCAAATTCAGATATCATGTTTGGAAACCGTGACTGTCATGTTCATGTTGAATTATACCGAATAACATTACATACGACAAGAACAGGGAAAACTATATTCACCTAAATGCATTATATTATTACGGAAACGTTGATCTATCCAAACTATATAAAAATATCCTTATATAAAATTAAAGCTGTTTGAAGGTGTATCGAAGGAATTGGTGCTTTTCTTTATGATAAAGGAATGTATCGAAGGATGAAGGTGCTTTTCTTTTCTTTATGATAAAGGAATGTATCGAAGGAATTGGTTAGCCGTGAACATCAAGAAATATATTAAAGGAATTGGTTAGCAGTTATAAACATTTAATTTCAAAATTTTCTATATACGAAGGAGGATTGTTTCGTGTAGTAGTATTTATTTTGGTGTTTAGAATTTAGAAAGAACTTTAGAAACGGATGATATTTTGTAGAAGCTCTCTTGGAGTTTTCATTTAAACTCTGTATCTCTTGGATGCTTCCTTGAATGGTGAGTCTTTTATTTTCAGTTATGTCTCCTTGTTTAATTTTCTTAGGATAGTAAACTTTCTATATCCCTTTGTATTGAATTGGGTGGTGAGTTGGTTTTCGATTTTATTGAGTTCATACATTTTCCATCTGAAAAAACTGTACTATCGGTTTTCTTTTGAGTTCTATTCTACTTTACCCCCATTCTGCATCACGTCGGTATTAGTTTGGTATCAGATCTAAAGGCTAAAGATCATGGCAAGACGGAATGAAAAAGATATAGTTGGTGAAAGTAGCGACCATGAAGATGATGCCGAGTCGTTGAGGCAGTAGCTACGAAGATTATTACGTAGTCTACAAGAAAAGAATGAAATAATCGAAGAACTTTAAAATAGACAAAACCAACATGAAAATGATATCCATGAATATACTTCTAATGAAGATACACCTCCTCTCCCAAGGGAGTCGAGAAGATGTCGGACAAAAAATAGAGTCCAAGACGAGTGGCAAAATAAATATAATCCTAGATTGGAGATTCTAGAGTTTGAAGATAAAATAAATGTTGATGACTTTATCGACTAGCTTAATACAATAGAAAGAATTTTTTATTTTCATGAATCACTAGAACAAAAGAATGTCAAACTTGTGGCACTAAAACTTAGACGGAATATATCTTTTTTGTGAAAAAATCTGAAGAAACAAAGAGAACATGAGGGGAAGAGTAAGATCATGAGAAAAAATGAAAAGGGAGCTGAAGAGAAAATATTTACTTAGACAATTATCGGCAAGAGATCTTTCTCAAAATCCATGATTTTAAACAAAAATATCTTAGTGTAAAAGAATACATTACATAATTCGATAACCTAATGTTAAAAGGAGAGCTTGTGGAACTAGAAGAGTAAACCATTGCAAGATTCTTAGGAGGTCTAAAGTATGAGATTGCTAAAGTTGTTCAACTCCGGTCTTTAAATGATGTGAGTAAGCTGGTATTAAAAGTTGAAAAGCAATAGAAGTTTAAAAAGAGTTCTCGGTACAGCTCAAAAAAAGGCTATACAAAAGGAGGAAGTTCCAAGCCTACTGTCCAAAGCAAGGTGATATCGAAGGTGCAAGAAAAGGGTGAAGAATCTGCTGGCAGCAAAAAAACATATAATTCTTCTACCCCAAGTGGTCGAAAATACTTCAAATGTCATGGTTTTGGGCATATTGCTTCAGATTGTCCAAATATGAGGATTGTAACTTTGGTTGAAGATCATAGTGATGAAGAAGAAGATGAAGCTAATGACGAACCAAAATACGATGATGATAAGGAAGAGATTACTTATTCATATTATGGTTTATCTATTGTATTGCAATGTAACTTACAAGTATCTTATGTGGCCAAGGATGAAAGTTGGGTGAGAAAAAACGTATTTCACACTAAATGCACTTCTCTTGGCAAGGTGTGCTTGGTGATCATCAACAGCGACAGTTTTGAGAATGTGATATCTTTGAAGATGGTACAGAAGTTAAAGTTGGATATAATCCCTTATCCACATCCGTATCAATTATGTTAGTTGCAAAAAGGAAATGACATCAAGGTTACTAAAAGATGTTTAGTTTCGTTTTCTAGTGGCAAATATTATAAAGACGAAATATGGTGTGATGTTGCTCCTATGGATGCTTATCATTTGCTGTTGGGAAGACCTTGGCATTATGATAGAAGGGTATTGCTATAAACATACTTATTCTTTTAAGATGAATGAAAAGAAGATTGTCTTAGCTCCATTACAATCTTCCGAAATCGGTGCACCAAAAAAGAAAGTTAGTGCTTTTATGTTTTATGGTGAATGCAAATGTGAATTAGACAAGGGTGGTCATATTTTAGCCTAATGGTAGTAAAGGAGAACAAACAACATAATGAGACACCGACAATCATGAAACCAATCATAGAGGAATTTCGAGATGTTATATCGAACGAGATTCCATATGACATTCCACCTTTGAGAGACATCCAACATCATATTGATTTTATTCCGGAGGTAGTTCTACCTAATAAGGCAGTGTATAGAATGAGTCCCAAGGAGCATGAAGAACTTTAAATACAAGTTGATGAATTAGTAAAAAGAGGGTTAATTCAGGAGAGCATAAGTCTGTGGTTCTAGCCTTGTTGGTGGTGCCTAAGAAGGATGATTCTTGGAGAATATGTATGGATAGCCGTATTATCAACAAAATCATAGTGGATGATCGTTTTCCCATTCCAAGGTTAGATGATTTACTTGATTAATTATGTGGTGCTTCTATTTTCTCTAAAATTGATTTGAGGAGTGGCTATCACCAAATAAGAATGAGGCCTGAAGATGAGTGGAAAACAGTATTTAAAACTAGAGAAGGCTTATATGAATGGTTGGTTATACCATTTGGGTTATATAATTCTCCTAGCACTTTCATAAGATTTATGAATCACATACTTAAGCCATGCATTGGAATATTTGTTATAGTTTACTTTGATGATATAAGCGAAGAAGAGCATATGAATCATTTGAAAGAGATATTTCTTATTTTGAGGTAGCAAAAGCTTTATGCTAACCTAAATATGTGTGATTTCTTTACTTCTAGTGTTATATTTTTGGGATATGTTGTCTCAAAAGTTAAAATCATGATGGATCAAAGTAAGGTAGAACCTATTCTCAATTGGCCAACACTTGCTTCATTGCATGATGTGAGGAGTTTCCATAGCTAAACTTCTTTTTACAGAAGATTCATCAAGAGTTTCAGCTCTCTTATCGCTCCAATCACCGAATGTCTGAAATGTGATAAATTCAAATAGACTAACGAGGCTAATGATGATTTTGAGCTTTTAAAAAGAAAGGTGACCGAAGCTCCTATCTTAGTTCTACCAAATTTTGACAATGTGTTTGAGATTGAATGCGATACCTCTAATGTGGGAATTGGTGCTATTTTGAGTCAAGACGGAAAGCCGATTGTATTTTTTAGTGAGAAGCTGAATGATACAAGAAGGAAATATTTTACCTATGATAAGGAGTTACATGCCATATATCGAGCTTTATATCGTTGGAGTCAATACCTTCTTGCCAAACCATTTATACTATATTCAGATCATAAAGCATTAAAGTTCATAAATTACCAACACAAGCTAAACAAGAGGCATGCAGCTTGGGTGGAGTTTTTACAATCTTATAACTTTACAATTAAGCACAAATCTAGTGTTCAAAATGTGGTTGCTGACGTATTGAGCAAAAAACATTCTTTATTATCAGTAATGGAAGTCAAAGTTGTTCGATTTGAGATATTTAAAGATCTAGATGAGAATGATGTGGATTTTGGCTCAATATGGTAGAATTGTAAATCAGGTTCTTTTCAATAATTTTCTATCCTTGATGATTTTCTTTTTCAAGTTAGTACTTTATGTATTCCATCTTGTTCTTTGAGACAAGTAATTCTAGCTGAAGCTCATGGTGGTGTTTCGGGTGGACATTTCGGTAGAGATAAGACTTTAGCTCTTATTCAATCAAACTTCTATTGGTCTAAGATGTTTATAGATATGGAAAGACATGTAAAGCAATACCGAGTATGTCATTTGGCAAAAATAAGAAGTAAAAATTCTGGATTGTACATTTCATTGTCTGTGCCAAATGCTCCATAGGAGAAAGTGAGTCTTGATTTTGTTTTGGGACTGTCGAAAATTCAAAGGAACAAGGATTCTATCATGGTTGTTGTTGACAGATTTTCAAAAATGTCTCACTTTATTCCTTACAATAAATCGAATGATACATCTCATATTACTAATTTATATTTTAAGAAAATTATTAAATTGTATGGTATTCTAAGAACTATAGTGTCTAATCAAGATTCAAATTTAAGCAGGTACTTCTTTGAAATTTAAGCAACTCGCATCATCCATAAACCGATGGGTAAACTGAGGTAACGAATAGAAGCTTGAAAATTTTGTTTAGAAGCTATATTGACAAGAATATTAAGCAGTGAGATCTCAATATTAAGAGTTCTTTTGAGGTTGTTTATGGTGCTAATCCTTTCGACTTAATCCCTCACTCTACAATAAAGCAATTTAGTGGAGATGCTGATGAACGAGCTAAGCAAATAAAGAAGCTACATGAGAGTGTAAAAGCAACCATTGAGAAGCAAAATGAGAGGTACATACATACTGCCAATAAACACAAAAAACAATGAAGTTTAATGCAGGTGATTTAGTTTGGATTCATCTAATGAAGGAGAGGTTTCCACCAAACAAATTTGAAAAACTAAAACCAAAGGCTGATGGTCCATTCAAGGTACTTAAGAGAATTAAAAAAAATACTTATGAGATTAAGCTACTTGAAGATTACGAAGTATCCCCAACATTTAATGTGATTGATTTAAATCTTTTTTATAATCATGTTGATGAATCAAACAAGGACTTGAGGATAAGTCTTTTTCAATCGGGGGAGATTGACACGGGAGTGTCTAAATTACTACAATCTGATCATATGAACCTTGATTATGATATGATATTTTTTTCAGCCAATAATGATGCCTCATAATCTCAACCCACTTAAATATGACAGCTCATCAGCATATTCCCTATACAAAGTTAAAGTTGTTTCAATGTACTTTTCTTCATGACAAAGGAATACATTAAAGGAGTTGGTTAGCAGTTGTGAACATTTCTTCATGACCAAGGAATGCATTAAAGGATTTGGCTAGCAGTTATAAACACTTAATTTCAAAATTTCCTATGCATGAAGGGTTATTTTATGTACTAGTATTTATTTTGGTGTTTAGGACTTATAAAGAACTTTAGAAACTAATAATATTTCCTTGAGTAGTGAGTCTTTTATTTTTAATTTTGTATCCTTGTTTAATTTTCTTAGAGTGGTGCACTTTCTATATCCCTTTGTGATTTTAAACTGGGTGGTGAGCTATTTTTTTATTTTATTGAGTTCATACATTTTCCATCCGAAAAAACTATACTATTTATTTTCTTTCGAGTTCTATTCTATTTTACCCTCATTATAGATTACGTCGGTATATCGCTGGAAAAGAGTCGAGAGTATGGCATAAAAGAAAAGAATATACATGTATGAAATAAATCATATGAATTAAAACAACTAAAAATTAGAAAGGTTTCTTTTTGAAAAATTTATTTTTCTGACTTTATTGATTTTTCAAAAAAAAATTAACGAATCTATTTTTATTTTTTTTGTGAATCTCTTGAAAATGATCTTGATTTGATAATTTAAACGAGTTTTATCTTGATTTTTTGAAATATGTAAATTGAGATTTCTTATGCTTAAATCAAGATTTTATATGCATGAATTAATATCTTGTTCTCTTGCAAGATTGAATGAATTCTATCTTTTTTATGATCTCCTAAGAATTCTTTATGTTATTTATTTAAGAGAAGATTTGTTAAAATAAATCACGGTTTCAAAATGAGGTGAAATTGGCATAAGAGGGAAGAGACAAGGATGAAAGAGAGGCAGAGATCGAATGGGAGGAGTGGACGGAGGGAGGCAGGAATGGGAGGAGGCTAGGGTTAGGATTAGAAAGCGATGGGGAAGTCGTAGGGAGACTAAGCGGGAGAGCATCTTTTTCGCTTAGGGTTTTTAAGCGTTTCGAGCACAACCCTCGAGCCACCACATTTCTGCCAGGCACATATTGGGCCGGATGCAGGCCACCATTCATGATGGGCCTATATATCCATTCCGGCCCAATAATTAACCTAGCTAAATCCGTGGTAGTGGACGGGACCTCATCCCCCATCGGCCGTCCACGTGGACAATCAAGGCAACCCGAAGCATCACGTTCCGATCCCTTTTCGAAGTCTTCGCCACGTCACAGCGCCCGACATGAGTCCACCATTTCACACAATTAAAATACTTAAAAGCAACCCAATTTATTACTATATCTGCTGCCCTCTTCGCCTTCCTCTGCACAACCAATTTCCATCCCACCGCCTCAACAATGGCCGCCGCCGGAGGCCTTCTCACCGCTCTAGCGAGCCCCACAAAGCTCCTCCTTGCCCTCTTCCTTGTTCTCCACCTCGTCCCTTTCTCCTCCATCACGGCCGCCGCTGCCATTTCCATCGGCGTCAACTACGGTGCCTACGCCAACAACCTTCCCCCGCCGGCCCAAGTCGCCGCCTTCCTCAAGGACCGTACCTTCATCGACCGCGTCAAGCTTTTCGACGCCAACCCCGACATGATCCGCGCCTTCGCTGGCACCGGCATCTCCCTGATGATCACCGTCCCCAATGGGGACATCGCCTCCCTCGCCTCCCGCTCGTCCGCCCCTTCCCCCGCCGCCTCCGCTTGGGTCGCCTCCCATGTCGCTCCCTTCTACCCCGCCACCAACATCTCCCTCGTCGCCGTCGGTAACGAGGTCCTCGCCACCGCCGATCGCAACCTTATCGCCCACCTCGTACCGGCTATGCGCTCGCTCTACGCAGCCCTCTCGGCCGCCGGCTTTCACCAGATCCGGGTTTCCACCCCCCACTCTCTCGGCATCCTCTCCACCTCCGAACCGCCCTCCATCGGCCGCTTCCGCCGTGGCTATGACCGCGCCATTTTCGCCCCGATGCTCGACTTCCACCGCCGCACGCGCACCCCGTTCGTGGTGAACCCCTACCCCTACTTCGGCTACACGGCGCGCACCCTCAACTACGCCCTGTTCCGGCCCAACTCGGGGGTGTTCGACCCTGCCACAGGGGTGAACTACACCAACATGTTCGTGGCGCAGCTGGACGCGGTGCACGCCGCGATGCGTCGGCTTGGTTACGGCGACGTGGAGATCGCCGTGGGGGAGACGGGTTGGCCGTCGGCTGGGGAGCCAGGGCAGCTCGGGGTGAGCGTGGAGGACGCCATCTCCTACAACATGAACCTGATACGCTTGGTGAACTCCGGCAATGGGACGCCGATGATGCCGGACCGGCGGTTCGAGACGTACGTCTTCGCGCTGTTCAACGAGAACCTGAAGCCGGGACCGACGGCGGAGCGCCACTTCGGGCTTTTCAACGCCGACTTCTCGGCGGTCTACGACGTCGGCCTCATGCGCGGCCAGGTGAGCCCCCTCTTCCCTGTCATCCCTACTTGTTAGTCCTCGTTTCCTACTTCCTTACGATCTTGCCACTCAATTCGATATATATATATATATATATATATATATATATATATATCGATTGCCCCGTGGGAGCAATGCTAAGTAGCACGGGTATGTCTTTGTGGGAAGCTTTCGTGGGCGACTCGTCCTCGTCTGTCGAGATAGTTACATAAACATCTTGCCATTTTGTGGTGACCGATGGTTTCCTTCTACCCCTTCTCTTTATCTGTACCTCGTCTTTTGAACTTGAACCACGTCTTGTTTCCTGCTCTGAATCTAATCCACAATGCTTGAGAAATCCACGGATGTGGCAGACCAACATCATCTACATCTTCTGTGCGTGTTTCAAGACTGGCATTGTTCTTTCATTTACGTCTACATGCCGTATGCTTTCAAGATGTTACACTTTGATAGGACGATTCCTTGTGTTGTTTCCTGTGATCTTCGTTGTGACGGCCATCATTGTTCTTAAGTCGTCAGCTGTCCGTCTTTTATTTCGTCTTGCCTTGTCGTCCATCGAGTAAGTGTATGGATTTGGACCCCTACAAAACGGCGTGTTCTTCACACCTGTCAGAGTGGAGACCAATCCGTGAAGCATTCATGGCTTTGCTTGAGAATTTACCTTTCTTTTACTGCTACTTTCCGTAGCATGGTTGGACATTCGAAGCGTGCAATTGACGATGGTGGCGCTTTTACAGGCGCCGGCGCCCGCTGGTGGATCGGGGAGGAGGTGGTGCGTGGCGAGGGCGGACGCGAGCGCCGCGGCGCTGCAGGCCAACATCGACTATGCGTGCGGCAGCGGCGGCGCGAACTGCAGGCCCATACAAGACGGCGGCGCGTGTTTCTACCCCAACACGCCGTTGTCCCACGCCTCCTACGCCATGAACGCCTACTACCAAGCCGCCGGGTGCCACGACTTCGACTGCGACTTTGGCCACACCGGCGTCCTCACCTCCACTGACCCCAGTAAGTATTCGTGCCCATTTTGCTATTTCTTTCTCCTTCGTCTGAACTGGCAGTGCTGATCTTTGCTTTATTGGTTGTGGCAGGTCGTGGGAACTGCAAGTATCAGTGACAAGTTACAGTGTTTACATGCTAGCCAGCAACTCCTACGTTTAATCTATAGCTATCAGGCATCATTGCAGGGATATTTATGTTTACTGGTCATCGTAGTTGTAATCTAATTCGTGCTTCAGATTTTGAGATACGACCAGTTGTCCACCACAGATTACACACGTCGATGGTTTAAAGCGGGCTTGGGTTCGTACGACGATTACATACAGCCGGTCGTTCGTTGCCTGTTCTTTGGAGACAGGCTTTAATCGGACGGCCGCTTTGCGCTTTAATTCTACCGCCCAATCGATCACTGGCTTTCATCCGAGAGAAAGGCGATGAGCTGTTTCCGTCTTTTCGTCCTCGTCGTGTTGTAGCCTCTAGTAGATCGGACGGTCGGTCTTTGTTCGCTTTAATTGTCCCGCCCAGTTGATCGCGGACGCTCATCCGTCAAAACCGCTACTTCCATTTTCGTAATCCTCGACTTGCCATCGCCTCTTCCTCCTCTTTTTCGGTGGTGCGGTGGCCTCTCGCGGTTGTCGTGGATACAAGCGCTCGTATCCAATCTCCGGACGCAAGAGAAGAGCTTTTGGATAAGCCAGGAAGGAAGGTCTTCGTCGGCGGCAACTGGAAATACGTAATCATTGCTTATACCACTAAAACGTTCTTAGTCGATCGGTTATTGCGTGCACCTTTCTTCTTCTTCTTCTTCTGCAGATCCCAATGATTGTTGTCGATCACCAACTTAAAATATCAGATCCCACCGATCCTCGTGATTTATAGGTATGTTTTATTACCTAAATCGTCATATTTCGTTTCTCGTTTTTTGATTTATCTTCCGAGCCATTTAATCGTCTAATTCGGGGCAAAAGAAACGACGACGGAACCAGTGGCATTGCTGCTACTGCAACTATATTTTTGTAGAATAGTAATGCATTCCATGTGATTCATTTGATATTTTCGGTATTATGTTATTTTGGAAAGAAACATGTTAATGCGGAATAATTTTTTTCCTTATTGTGTATCAAAATAGGTTCCTCATCAAAATACCAGCTTGATATCAAAATGTTAAATCAATCAGCACAGCATAATCAATAGAGCAATAAATCAATCACACAGTGAGACCAAATCTTTTTAACGTGGAAAACCCAATGTAGAAAAAACCACAGGACCGCAGTCCACCTCAAACTTCCACTATCAATAATAATAATAACAGGTTTACAGTATGTCTTCTCTAGAATAATTAGATGATCAGAATAACATCAAGATCATAGATCTTGGCTCAAGAATAGCATATCTTCATCACATAGGATGGATCTCCTCAAAAGAGAATTCTAGGTCTCACGGAGTGTATATCGTAGGAAAGTACCTTAGAGAGGGTAAACTGCAGATCAACACCGTTAGGATTGTAGAGTTTGCTGCAATGATTCTCCACATAAAATTTGGGCCGAAACTGACAACGTTTGGCCACCGATCGTCAAGCAAAAAAACTCAGAAACCTTACTTTTTCTCTCTCTTCTTTTTTCTCAGCATCCCGTCGAACGCACGCTGCAATCAGATCTTACTCTCCTCACCTTCTCTCTCTTTTTTAAATTTCTTTGATTTGTAGATTTGGGCTCAATAGGCCCAATTGTCCAAGCCCACATATGGGCTGGACCCAACAATTCTCCCCCTCTAGCTCATATGGTGGTTTGTATCAAGCCCGCTCTTCGCCTACATGCTTCAAGCTTCTCCTTAGGCAAAGACTTTGTCAACATATCTGAACCATTATCATTGGTATGCACCTTTTTCAACTGTAATTCTTTCATCTCAAGCACATCACGAATCCAGTGATATCTCACATCAATATGCTTGGATCTAGAATGGTATAAATTCTTGGAGAGGTGAATAGCGCTCTGACTGTCACAGTAAACAGTATATCCTTCCTGTTTCAAGCCCAATTCCTGTAGAAACTTTTTCATCCATAAAGCTTCCTTGCAGGCTTCAGTAACTGCTATGTATTCTGCTTCTGTGGTTGATAGAGCAACACACTTCTGTAACTTAGACTGCCAAGAGACTGCTCCTCTTGCAAATGTCATCAAGAATCCCGAAGTAGACTTCCTGGAATCAGTATCACCTGCCATGTCTGCATCTGTGTACCCTTCTAACACATGTTTATCATCACCAAAACATAAACACAACCTGGAAGTACCTCTTAGATATCTTAATATCCATTTCACTGCTGCCCAATGTTCCTTTCCAAGATTTGAGAGAAATCGACTAACAACTCCAACTGCATGAGCTATATCTGGCCTAGTACAAACCATAGCATACATCAAACTGCCTACTGCAGATGAGTAAGGCACTCTGGATATTTCTTCTTTTTCTTTCTCACTTGTAGGACATTGTTTTGAACTCAGCTTGAAATGACCTGCAAGTAGAGAACAAATTGCTTTGGCTTTACTCATGTTGAATCTTTCAAGAACCTTTTCAATGTAAGTCTCCCGAGATAGTCAAATCTTCCTTTTCTTCCTATCACGAAGAATCTTCATGCCAAGTATTTGTCTCACCGATCCTAAGTCTTTCATGACAAAAGACTTACTTAGCTCTCATTTAAGCTTTTTAATTTTTCCAACATCATGGCCAACAATCAACATATCATCAACATATAGCAGTAAAATAATAAAATCATCATCTGAAAATTTCTTCATAAACACACAATAATCAGATGTGGTTCTATCATACCCTTGGCTCATCATAAAGGAATCAAACTTCTTGTACCACTGTCTAGGTGCCTGTTTGAGTCCATATAAGCTTTTCCTAAGCTTACATACCAGATTTTCTTTTCCCTTGACTTTGAAACCTTCTGGTTGCTCCATGTAAATTTCTTCTTCTAAGTCACCATGAAGAAATGCTGTTTTTACATCAAGTTGCTCAACTTCTAAATTCAAGCGGGCAGCCAAACCAAGAACAACTCGGATAGAGGACAGTTTCACAATCGAAGAAAATATTTCTTCAAAGTCAGTACCTTTCTTCTGACTGAATCCTTTCACAACTAGTCGTGCCTTGTATCTTTGTTGTGAGCTATTATTTTCAGTCTTCAATTTATAAACCCACTTATTCTTGAGAGCTTTCTTCTCTTTCGGCAGCTTTACCAAGTCATAGGTGTGGTTCTCAAGCAAGGATCTCATCTCTTCTTGCATGGCTTTAACCCACTCACTCTTATTCTCATGTAGAATAGCTTCTTGGTAAGTTTCTAGCTCTCCCCCGTCAGTAAGCATAACATACTCATGTGGAGGATATCTGGTAGAGGGTTGTCGCTCTCTAGTGGATCTTCTCAATGGAATCTCAACTGGTGGTGGAGGTGCCTGTTCAGTTGGTTCAGCATCATCAACTATAGGTGTATCATCACTAGTATTCTCACCACAATCTTCTTGTTCATCTCCCCCATGATCATCATGAACTACAGGTGAAGGAATTGGACCCAAACTCCAAGGAATATAAACAGAGGTTTCTGGCTTCTCAACATTATTACCATCATCAAACAATTGGTCTTCAAGAAACACAACATCTCTGCTTCTAATAATCTTCTTGTTCACTGGATCCCATAATCTGTACCCAAACTCTTCATGACCATATCCCAAGAAGATACATGCTTTTGCCTTATTATCAAGCTTGGACCTCTCATCTTTGGGAATATGAACAAATACTTTACACTCAAAGACTCTCAAATGATTATAAGATATATCTTTTCCTCTCCATACTCTCTCTGGAACATCACCTTACAGAGGAACTGATGGAGAAAGATTTATCAAGTCAACTGTAGTTCTCATAGCCTCCCCCCAAAATGACTTTGGTAACTTGGCGTGGGAAAGCATACACCTAATCCTTTCTTCAATGGTTCTGTTCATCCTTTCTGCCACATCGTTCTACTGAGGAGTTTTAGGAACTGTTTTCTCAAGCCTGATACCATGGAACCTGCAATAATTCTCAAAAGGACCCCTGTACTCGCCACCATTATCTGATCGAACACACTTTAGCTTTCTGCCAGTTTCTCTTTCAACATTGACATGAAACTCCTTGAAAGCATCGAGTACCTGGTCTTTAGATTTCAAAGCAAAAGCCCACACTTTTCTAGAATGGTCATCAATAAAAGTAACAAAATAAAGAGCACCTCCAAGAGTTCTAGTTTGCATAGTACAAACATCAGTATGAACTAAATCAATAACATTAGATCTTCTAGATGATGGATATGTCTGAAATGCAACTCTATGTGTTTTTCCAACTAAGCAATGATCATAAGATTTAAGAGATGTACCTTGCAACTCTAGTAAGAACTGCTTTCTAGCAAGAGTTTAAAGTCCCTTCTCACTGATATGTCCAAGCCTCTTATGCCAAAGATCTATACTTTCACCTTTTCGAATTGTATTAATCTCTCCTTTGTGTAACTTAGCTTCCATGACATAAAAAGAGTTAATCTTCTTTCCTTTTGCCATAATTAGAGAACCTTTAGTGAGTTTCCATTTACTTTCACCAAAATAATGTGCAAAGCCCTCATCATCAAGTCTACCTATAGATATCAAGTTAAGACGAATATCTGGAACATGCCTTACATCTTTGAGTATTAATTTGCTCCCAATACTGGTCTCCAAGCAAATATCTCCAATACCCACAATCTTAGATTACCATTGTTTCTCATTCTAACATTACCAAAATCACCAACAGTGTAAGATCTAAAGAAATCACTATGAGAAGTAACATGAAATGAAGCACCAGAGTCAATTACCCAGTTACTGTCCTGAGCTACAAGACTGACACAACCTTCATCACAAACAATAATGATATTACCTTCAGCAGCAACTGTATTGGTCTCTTTTTCATTTTTCTTCATTTCATTCTGTTCTCGCTTCCAAAACCTACACTCTTTCTTCATGTGACCTGGCCTATTACAGTGAAAACATTTGATATCTCTTCTAGACTTGGATCTTCCTCTATGACCATATGGATTTCTGCTATGACTTCTTCCACGTCTTTCTTGTTTTTCAGTAACAAATGCACCAGAAGAAGATTCACCCTGTTCTTTCCTTCTTGCATCTTCATTTAGCAAACTGTCTTTAACCATATCTATGGTTAGAGTCCCCTCTAGCGTGGAGTTACAAATAGTCACCACATACGTTTCCCAACTTTCTGGTAAAGTGCTGAGAAGTAATAATCCCTGCATCTCATCATCTATATTCATTTTCATAGCAACCAACTTGTCTGTAAGACTCTGAAATAGGCTTATATGCTCAACAATGTTGCCACCATCTTTATATTTCAAATTTACAAGCCTTCTGAGGAGAGAAATTCTATTTCCCACTATCTCTTTCGCAAAGAGATTTTCTAACCTTTGCCAAACAAAATCAGCTCTGATTTCATCTAAAATATGCTCATGCAAGTTTATATCCATTCATCTTCTAATATAGGCAATAGCTTTTCTATGTTGAACTTCCCATTCTTCATCGTCCATAGTAGAAGGTTTATCTTTAACCTTGATAGGCTTATATAAATCTTTACAATAGAGCACATCTTCCATCAAACGCCTCCAAGTGGAATAATTTGATGAGTTCAATTTAATCATACCATCTGACTCCATTTTAATCACACAAGAAAACTAGCACCAAACAACCTGATGCTCTGATACCACTTGTTGGGAAGAAACCTATTAATGCGGAATAATTCTTTTCCCTCTTTGTGTATCAAAATAGGTTCCTCATCAAAATACCAACTTCATATCAAAATGCTAAATCAATCAGCACAGCATAGACAATAGAACAATAAATCAATCACACAGTGAGACCAAATCTTTTTAACGTGGAAAACTCAATGTGGGAAAAACCACGGGACCGCAGTCCACCTCAAACTTCCACTATCAATAATAATGATAACATGTTTACAGTATGTCTTCTCTAGAATAACTAGAGGATCAGAATAACATCAAGATCATAGATCTTGACTTAAGAATAGCATATCTTCATCACTGGATGTTCTCACGAGAGAATTCTAGGTCTCACGAAATAGATATCGTAGGAAAGTACCTTAGAGAGGGTAAACTGCAGATCAACACCGTTAGGATTGTAGAGTTTACTACAAGGATTCTCCACATAAAATTTGGGCCAAAACTGACAACGTTTGGCCACCGATCGTCAAGCAAAAACAACTCGAAAATCTTACTTTCTCTCTTTATTTCTCTCTCCTCTTTTTTCTCAGCACGCCGTCGCACGCACGCTGCAATCAGATCTTACTCTCCTCATCTTCTCTCTCTTGTTTTAATTTCTAATTTGGGCTCAATATGTCCAATTGTCTAAGCCCACATATGGGCTGGACCTAATGTTACCGCTCCTGAATCCGTTTCAATAGATGAAGTAGAAGAAGGGTTCTCTGCCAATAGCCCCTTGACGTAAAATAATAAGAAGTTCAATGAATGTTCTCCTGATTAGAAGAAAAAGAAACGATTTTGATAGATATCAACCAATACTAATCACCTCCTGCAACTTCGGCGGTCATAAAAACCTTATGTATCCGAGTAGTATTCATTTCTGTTTGGTAGCCCTAAACAGGATGGAGCCTCTGTATAGCAAAGTAGGATGGAGCCTCTGTAGCAGGTGTCATACTGTCTTTGAATTGTTCTATCTATCTTACACTTACAGAGCAGATTCTAGACTGGACAAATATAGTTTGTCTCATGAGCCAGTCTAGCAATTGGAGCTGGAAATGTTGCTGCTCCAGTGCTGGCTCAGGAGGTAAGTTCAATGGACACGACTCTATGTCACCTGTAAAGTTTCCGTAGATGGAAATCAATGATAGAGATGCATGTCTTGGAAAATGAATAGTTGCAGAGCATGTAATCATCTTAATCGATGTGTTTTCCTTGGAGATCATGTTTGATGTATGGTGTTCTATTAGCATTTGCCGACTGCAAATCATAAATTCCACAGTCATCAATCAAATTTGTCTGGTCCATATGTGGCCCAAAATAGTTTGGCATGCTATTTATCAAGTTGATTCGGAAAATTATCATATATATATATATATATATATATATATATATATATATATATATATATATATATATATATATATATATATATATATATATATATATATATATATATATATATATATATATATATATATATATATATATATAAGACCTTTTAATTTGGTGTTGGATAAATTTTTTGGTTATTTGAATACCCAGATTTGTTGCTAGGTGATTATGCTGGACATTGCATATTGATCCTGAACAGTGTCAGTTTGTTCTTCCATACTTGTGTATACTTGTCACAGGAATGAGATGGCTTAAGCTTCGTCAACTTTGAGATCACCATACCAAGATGATCATGTTGGTGTTGCTCAGCTCGGTGTTGATTGTCAACTCCAGGTTCTTATAAAGAAAATATGCTGATCACCATACTCCATAACGTATGGCAAGAAAAGCATGCATTATATCTTTATTGAAGCTATATGCTTTGTGTAATTGTCACATCTAGTCTTCATACAAGTACACTGCTCCTTTTTCTA
Source organism: Musa acuminata AAA Group (assembly GCF_036884655.1). Classification (NCBI taxonomy): domain Eukaryota; kingdom Viridiplantae; phylum Streptophyta; class Magnoliopsida; order Zingiberales; family Musaceae; genus Musa; species Musa acuminata. Next base: position 18,258,105 of record NC_088347.1, on the reverse strand, counting down.
GACATGAAATTGGCATGTATAATGCTCATAGTTGGTATTTCAGCCCCTACCTGTTGGCACTGATTGTGTTTGGCATTGACAAAGTAGTACAGGGGCATGCCAACACATTATTAAGATGACACAGTGCTTATGCCAGTCAGCATTCCTTTATGTAATAAGCTCCATTGATTCTCAAGTCCACTCTGAATTAAGGAAGTGAGTTCAGATAAATGCGAGTGCTGAAGTTGCAGAATCAAACAGGGCATATGTGGAGGTAAATCTTTATCATCATTTGTATTGCCTTTTATTATTTTCTCGGCCATCATTGTCACTATCTGGAAGCATGAAAGTGAGTTTGTTTCTCTGGATTGAATAATGCGGATGCAATTCATAATTTAGATGTCTCTCTTCTCATTGTTTGTTCTATGATGGTTCGATTTACACTAAATTCGACCTATATTTGCAGTGACCAATAAGTTTATAGACAACCTTGACAGAGACTTCATTTCCTGTTTTCCTTGTAAACCAGTTTGTGGGAGGCTCACAAACAAGTCTGCATGTCTAAACATGTATCGTAATTAGATATCGTCTCCTCCCCTTCATTGAAACCTTGCTAAGATTCGAGCTCTTTGGCTTTGACAGGAAGACCTCGAGATCGGGATATCGCCCCACCTTATCTCAACACCACGTCGTTTGAAAGGGGCGGTGCATGGTGTTCCGATGACGACAAATTCCAAGAAAATTTATGTCGGCAGACGGCGAGCCAAGGGAGTCAACCGTGGCTGCTTGCGTCGGCCGCCGAACTGCTGCAGTAACATGGAGGGAAGGGTTCTCTCTGTCGTGTGGACAGAGCTCGGCCTCTGAAGAAAGTCCAACCTCCCTCGGGTGTTATCTGCAGGCACCTGCCCACCATTTCTATTATTCATGCATTCAACCTCCGGAAGTCTTTCATCGTTCTCAGGTACCCACTTTGTCTCGACATAAATGATTCATCACAAAGGACTCGGGTATCTTTCTGCTGAAAGATGATAAAAATGATACATTCATGTCAATTCGGCATCGGATAAAGCTCAAATCTTTGTCTTCAGTGCTCTGTTGCTGCATGATCAGGACTGCCAATGCAGACAACCTGGTGGATGCAATGATCAATCAGGACGTGGTCATCTGGTAAGTGGGAAGCTGCTCTTAATTATGTTAGCCTTAATTACCTTCACATCATGCAATCTTCAGGTCATTCTCACAAGGTGGGCCTGATTAATGGATTCATTTAAGGCGACACAGCTTTAGGCAAAGCCACTGCTGCCGGTAATATTCCTCTTTCTGTCTGTCTGACCACCGGAGCGGAGTTGAATTACTTGTTGAACATCATTGCATCTTGAGAATCAAATTTTCAAGAAAATAGATGGTTCTTTAAGCTGATTCCTTCTTGATTACTCCTTCATGTCATAAGCATCGTTCCAATATTTTAAGGAATATTCTTCTGTGCAGCTGAAGGATCCATATGGTTGTGCTCCACTCCATGTGTTGTAGAGTCCAAATCTATCCGATATATTGATCGTATAGTTTCCTCAGATCACCAGAATTTAGTTGCATGCTAAATTCTGCTTGGTGGAATATGGATTGGTATTGATAAATGAATTCCGGAGATCCCACACAAATAAGCTTTTATGGCTACTCACCGATGCACTCCAATAATACGAAAATATATATTATCACCGTTAAACAACTACATAAACTATAATTAATTTGTCGACGAGTAGGTCGTATCACTGATTATATTACTATTGCTTCAAGATGTGGAAATGGCCCGGAAGGAAATGTCATTGTCCTACACACATTTATATTGCACCATTAGATCAGCTCCATGAGAAATTATTATTCCTCATCCATTTATATTGATTTCTTATAACTGAGTCATTTAGAATAATTATTATTTTATTTTATAAAAATATTTGGATGAATTCTTAGAAAAAACACAGAGTTGTTGATCGCATAAAAAGATCATTTTGCTTTCGTAATATTAAAAAATTCTTGTTTGACTCTTAATTTTAGTTACGCTTAGTCACTCGATTCATCAACTCTTGCTTACTCATTGAAACTTATCATAGTTGATTGTACCTCTTATGCAAAGTAGAAGACAAAGGGATCTCTCTTTTTTTGACATAATGGTTGTACAATGGTCATAGTCGACCTTTTTTTTTTTTTATATATGGTTGACATGATGTCATAATCGATCTTTCTTTTTTTTATATCATCGTTGATATGATGGTTGTACAATGGTCATAATCGATCTTTTTTTTTTTTTTTACACGAGGATCATGATCGATCATGACAAGGATCAACAAACAAGGGTGTCAAGCATAAAGCGACCATACACATAATAAAAGAGACGATCAGTCGAGCAAAGATATGAGTATAATAAATACGGTGGAGGACAATCGTCCACATAGTTGAAATAATTATTTTAAAAAATAAAGGTATTATATGAGAAATTTTCTAACTTAAAGATATTTTACCGAAAAAATCCAAAGTTAAAAGTGTTTTTCATAAATTCATCCAAAATCTTTTACACTCAAATCCCAACTTTGACCACATAAAATATAGAAATAAAATCAGAAGTGCCTCATAATTATAATAATATAAATAATAATATAATAACAATAATTTGTATTGTTTGACTGATTGTTAATTGGGTCCCACTGCCCTCTGTCAGTTGACTGACCTGTTTCGTCGCTGCCTCGAAGTCAACCGTAACGAAGGTCTTCAAGAAAAGAGTAATAAAGGAGCCACCTTTCACGTTCCCCTTCCCTGGCCTTTTATGACGTCCTTTTATGACGCCCCTTCCCTGGCCATTCGATCCAAGCTCGCTCCTTTTCGCTGTCGATATGTTCTTCCATCTGGAGTTCCGGCGAGCTGGATCGGAGGGGGCATCTGATTCTTGTTGTTTTTTATACAAGAGAGAAGAAAAGGGTGTTTCATCGGCGGACCCGGTGGTTACTCCCTCGCTGATTTGGCCTCAGTAAATTCTACTTCCTGGATTGCTAATTTGAGGAGCGAGAGGGAGAGGAAGCCGATCCCTGTCGTCTCGGTTCGGGAATTCTTCTATGGGTAATTGCTGGGGTGCGAAGGTCAAGGCGGAGAGCCATTCCCATGTTGTCTTCGCTTCAGGTACTGGAAATTTCATCTTTTTAGCAAACTTTTTAGTTCGACCAGAGCTCCAGAACAAGTGTGGGAGTGGAAAGTTTTGGACTTTAGAGCGCTTTCAATAGGATTTGGATTCTTTAAGTTGTTAACGGTGAGCTCTACGGGGCCGCTTTAAGCTGGATACGATGAGTTCTGAGTGGATTAAGTGGAAAGTTAGGGTTCTTTGTTCGACGCTGAGCCAATCTAGTGAATCAGGGATTATTTGATGATATATTTTGGTAGGTAAGAGAAGCAACAGTTCTCTTCTAATTTTAGACTGAAGTTGTTTGCTTCTCACGGTGTGAAGTTGGGTTCAGTTCTATGCTTTCATGAATCAAATTTGCTGGTTTGACAGATTTTCCAATCGTGATGTTGCCAAAGTCAATGCCAAACTCGGCAATCATATTACTCGATTAAATTCATTGGCTGATTGTGAATGTGATATGGAATTTCTTGTGAATCTTACATATCATTGTGTTTGGATTGCTAGTAGGGAACTCTAAACATGGCAAGAGGAAGGGAAATGTGTCAAGTGGTTCTAGCAGCAGGATGTCTGCCTCCTTCATGCCTCTAACCCCACGGAGCGAGGGTGAGATCTTGTCGTCGTCCAATCTGAAGAGCTTCATCTTCAATGAACTCAGAATTGCCACCAGAAACTTCCGGCCAGACAGTGTGTTGGGAGAGGGAGGCTTTGGTTCAGTGTTCAAGGGATGGATTGATGAGCACACATTTGCAGCAGTCAAGCCTGGGACCGGATTAGTTATCGCCGTGAAGAAACTCAACCAGGACGGCTTCCAGGGTCATCGGGAGTGGCTGGTGAGTATCAATTCCTGGAAGGTTTGACTTTGATGCTTTTACTTTTTGAATATTCTATAGCTTTAGAGCAACTTCTTTAAATCTTGTAGACAGAGGTCAATTACCTGAGCCAGCTGTCTCATCCTAACCTCGTGAAGCTTATCGGATACTGCCTGGAGGATGAACAAAGGCTTCTTGTGTATGAGTTTATGCCTCGCGGAAGCTTGGAGAATCATCTCTTCAGGAGTAAGTTATCTGTGGTGGTCTACACACCCTGCATTTGATATTCATTATACTAGATGCATTCTTCATGCCTAATGAAGATTGTCTATTTTGATGGTGATGCAGGGAGTTCATACTACCAGGCACTCTCTTGGAATCTCCGAATGAAGATTGCGCTCGGAGCTGCTAAAGGACTCGCTTTTCTTCATAGTGACAAGGCGAAAGTCATTTATCGTGATTTTAAAGCTTCCAATGTGCTTCTTGATTCAGTATATAATCATTTTGCCTTCTTTTTCTTTCCGATGGACATGCATTCGATTTGAGAATTAATCTTCTGGCCCTATATGCAGAACTATAACGCAAAGCTTTCGGATTTTGGATTGGCAAAGGATGGTCCCTCTGATGATAAAAGCCACGTCTCTACAAGGGTCATGGGCACATATGGATATGCTGCTCCCGAGTACCTTGCAACAGGTAATTTGGCTGAATAATCTTTCTCCCATGGCATGGAATACTTTTTGCTTATCATCTGTCTGTTGAAAATATTTACATATCTCCCTCATCTGCTTAGCATTCTTGTCGGACTAATTTCCATCACTTTGTTTATTTTTCAATGATTGTAGGATCAATGAAGCTAATTAATTGTATTCTCTTTGTCTACTTCCTCGGATAGTTATCTTGTGTAGTTGATTAGTCAGGAATTGCTTCATTTGCTGTCATCGCTGCTACTTTGCCATTCCTATCCCACATTAATGGGCTAAATATTTCTAATTATGAATGCCTTTTACATTTAAGAATTCAATTCTTTGGGGTTATCTCTTTTGCAAAGAGCAATCTTTCAAATTGCACATAAGTTAATGATTAAATAGAAGCTGCCAACCGATGACTGGACTTGAGATTAAATATGAAATTAGAACCTCGGGATTTTTTTCTAATTTATCGACAAAGTCAAATGGTAGATTGAAACTTGAACTATCAAATGATGTTTGAGTTTTCGTTACATGGATGTTTTTATCATTTTTGTGAAAGATTTCCATCTGCATTGTGTAAGTTGGTAGCATGTAAACTAAGCCTTGATACTTGCTGACTCATTCATTCATATCCTAATTTTCACAGGTCATTTGACTTGCAAGAGCGATGTTTATAGCTTTGGTGTCGTTCTTCTTGAGATGTTGACCGGGCAGCGTGCCATTGACAAGAAACGCCCTGTCACAGAGCACAATCTAGTGGAGTGGGCAAAGCTTTATCTCACAAGCAAGCGAAAGACCATCCGCATCTTAGATTCCAGATTGCAAGGGCAGTACTCACCGGCAGGAGCCCAGAAAGCGGCTGCTCTCGCACTCCAGTGCCTGTCCATGCAAGCAAAGCAAAGGCCACCCATGGATCAAGTGGTGACTGCATTAGAACAGCTTCAGGACGCTAAAGACATCAGCAATAACCCTCAGACGACTGATCCAAAGTCAGCCAACGGCCATCCACGTTTGCCTCTTCGGAGAAGTTCACAGAGAGTTGGAGATGGAAAGGTTGCTCATCCAAGACCCTTAGCTTCCCCTTCTCTAGACTAGTCAAGTGTAGCTATCAAGGAGGAGTAGCAAGCTATGTATCTGTTTCATATGTTGTTGTGCATAGATTCTTGTTATTGCTCTCATGTTTTCAGTGTCAAAATGGGGGATTGGAATAAAATGCATCATTCTCTCCTTCGAGGCTATAAAGTTGACCTTAGGGAGCTTGGGATCACCTTCATGCTCTTCTTCCAAAGGTCAAATGTTGTGTTCGTCAGCATATTAATCCCTTCATTGTTTCTAATTGCATTGCCATGCTGAGAAAACCAGCATGCTTCATTATCATGTTCTCATATAACAAAATAACTGATATATTAATATGTTGGACTCAACTATTGATTCAAAATATCTAATCTGAGTTAACGACAATAGACATATCATACTCGAATCCCTTCCCATGCCCAATATTATTTTATAGTATGAATTATTGGCTAAGATGCTTAAGTTCAATTGAATATATTCACTATCATATACATTCTTTCTTTAATTAATTAATATGACCAATAATTTCTTTTGGATTGTTTCCTAAAAAATACTCTATTACTCAAGAAGTATCTCTTTTTTTGTTTTCTCCAAATAATATCTATAATTTAAAAATACCCAAAATATCCCTCAAAAGTTTTTTCGGTAAATTGTTTCCCCATTTTTTAAAATCAGTTTTCAACCATTATAGTGTTTTCATTTGGATCGTTTATAGTATTTTTCAATAACATTTATAATATTTTATTGATATATTAAAAACAAGATTAACGTTATTGAAAAATACTACAAATGACATCATATCAATTGTCATTATTATAGATTATTAAAATATTATATTTTTAGATTTATAGTTAGTTTAATTGAGATTAAAAATCTACCTAGATCATTATTTATAGATTATTAAAATATTATGTATACTTTATCGGGTCGGGTATCTGGGATCCGATCCGTTTGCAGCCTTCTGCCCCAGCAAAAAAGGCTGCTCTTGGAACGTGGCAGCGCGACTCGAAATTTGAACGGCAAACCGACTCGAAGAGGGAGAGAGGAGCCAAAACCGCTTCGTTCTCGTTGCCGAAGCGATGCAGCGGAGGACGGAGGAGTCGATCCACGGGAGGATGGCGGAGCAGCGGCTCGCCTGCATCCGGGAGATCGAAATCCAGCGCCAGAGGGCTGACCTCGCCGCGAGTTCCTTCCGCCATTCCCTCCTCTCCGTCCGCTCCTTGGCCGGGCAAAACCTAGCTGATCGAGGTCCATTCCCCCCTTCCTCCGCTCTGCTCGCATCGGCATCCGAGAGACGACGCTTTCTTTCGATTTAATTGGTTTATCGTTTCGTCATTACCTCGTTAAATCCTGATCTATTTTCTTTCTTCGCGAATTCCTGGATCAGTCTACCACGAGAGGCTCAGTGCTATTGAGGAAGGGATCTGCCGTAGTTTTTAGATTGAAGCAATTATGCTTTCAGTCATTTGTTTCAATCATTAGGGTTTTGGTAATCTCTGCCAAGAATATTGCCATTAGGGTTTTCAAAGTAGGTTACGCTAATGTGGCTGTTTTGTACGCAGTCATGGTTGGGTTGTTGAAGATTGATCCTTATACATCATATTGACCATGAAGTTGATTGCATCTCGTTAATTTTGCCTCTTTTTCCTGGAGAGGGGGAATAACATTATGAGTTTCAAGGGATTAATTTTATTTGTTGTGGTTTATGTGGCTAAACTAATTCATAAAAGGAGTAGCCAAACCAGCAAATTCTCTGCACAAAGGCTTGGCAAAAGACAAGTGACGTGAACTAACTAGTTGGTATTTGCGACAAGCAGCATAGAATATAAAAGGGAAGAATGATAATTGTTCTATCTAAGTTCATAAAGATGTTTCAAGTAATTGCCAATAGAAATACATCTTAGTTTATGATCAATAAGAATATAATTTGCAAGTTGCAATCTAATCTTCTTTTCATTTTTTATGCTATTTTTTTCCAGATAAATGGAGGGTGAGCATCTATGTAGAGTATAATATCTTTCATCCATGGGTCCCAGTAATCCATCTTTAAAATTGTTATTAATTTATTTTTTTTTAGTGCAGAAAAACTTGGCAGGCTGAAAGATAGCCTCAAGGAATTGGAGGCTGATTTGGTTGAAGCTCTTTCAGGTATACTCTTTCTCACGTACAAGTCTCTTCTTCTATTATTCTTTTAAATTGTATAAACATATGCTCAAATCAAATTGGTATGCGATGCATTTCTTTTGCAGCATTCCTCATATTTTATTTCTAGAAGTGGAGAAAAACTTATTCCCATTTTTTTAAGACCAGCTACATGGATCCCATCCTTCCCCACCAAGTGTCAAGGGAGACATACCTTAATCATCTTACTGCATGTGCATGATGCCAATATTTTTGCGACAGTTATGAGTCTCTTCTTATTTGTTAGTGTAAATTACCTTAATATATGCATAGTGGCTGGATAAGATCCATGTAGCAGACACCAAATAGTTGGAGCTATAATGCATATTATTCTTGTTGTCGTTGTGCTTGTTAGCGAGTGAGATGGTGGAACTCCTGACTTGGCCAATTAACATGAGCACCATAACCTTGAAACGTAACCGACATTTTATGTGTGAAAACAAACACAAAAATATGTAAGAAACAAAATAGATCTTATAAGAGCTTAAATCGTTAGGGCTATGGTATGAAAAAAACTATTTAACTGAACTAATCACCCTTGAAAAAGTTTTAGGGTGGTGCCTTGCAGACATGATGTATGGGACTTAAACATATGGGCCTCATTACATGTATGGCAGAGGTGATCCAGTCCATCTTAATATTAGAGCCTGTCATTACGAGATCAGATCTGCTTCTAACCACATAAGTGCCAGAAGAAAGTATCATACTACCTGAAAATTTCTTGAAGTTTCTGTTTGGTTTCCGATCTCTAGATGCTTGGTGAAAAGTTGATATCTATTCAATGACAAATTACCTGAAAAAAATGGAATTTATAAAACTTCAGAAGCTGTTGCATTATTCAAATCTGTTTATGTTTCATGTCCAAATAAAATTTATAGCATGTTCCAGGCTCTTATTCCCATTAAAGAAGGGATGACTCTGATTTACCAGGTTTGATTTATCTTGCCAGCTTTGCAGTCCAAGGTAGATCCTAATCAATCTGAAATTTGCGTATTTTTTGAGATTGCCATAGTTACTTTTCTTCTTATATTTTTACTAAAGTGGAAGCTTTAATTTGAAAGGTTCTGCTTGATCAATATTAAATTTGAAACCTATATTCTAGTTTCTTATCTAAACCCATGTTTGCAAAGTTATGTATGTGCCAGGAATGACTCCTATAGACTGTTGCTACTTTCTTTCCCCAAAATCATGCTTTATATCCGTGTTAGGATGAAAAGAGTTTTATCCATGGTATACTGTCTTTAAACCAGAGGCTGCTACTCCAAGGAACAATGAGATGGTTTACAAGAAATGTTTAGAAACTTTTACAATGGCTTCTCCAGAAATATTGAGTTTATGTTTGATCACCTTTAGTATGATTTGCAAATTTAAACTCTTTCCCGTTATGTAGTACAAGTTGGTGTGTCTTTGTGTGTGTGTGTGCACATGCTATAATACAGTTAGTGACATGTGATTTACTTTTGTAGTGAAGACTGGTAAAGAGTCCAAGTCCACATTTCTTGCTGAAGCCCTTTCTAGCACAGCATCTAGAACTGAGCAGCTGAAGAAGACAATTCTAGATCTAAGGAGAAAGAGAGACAAACATTCTGCAGTTATATCAGAACAACTACTTGGTATATAGCAGACCTGCTTCACTATTTCTCCTGTTGATAGAGTAACGTTTCTACAGCTTGATTCTTTAGCTATTAAGCAAGCTGTTAGATTTATCAAACCTGCTTCACTATTACCATAATTTCTTGTACAATGTTGGTCTTATTCTGTAACTGATTAGTTTAGTTTGCAATGCAAAGCCGAACAAATCATGGTTTCATTTTGGACCAGTATTTAAAAAAGACCTGACGGTACTGACCCAAATGCCAGCTGATAATGTGTAATATATGAAACAAAAATCTTGATACAATATATTCATCTTAGTTAATTTAATACATAATGTTGTAATAAATGTACCATGTATCACAACATATAATATTTTCTTGTCCTCATGAATGGTATGTTTCCTCTAGATAGTTTCTTTATGTATAAAACAATGTGCCTTCAAACGAGGAACCACCCTTTATAATTCTGTTTTAACTTTTCTGTTGGTTCAGTTTCATTTCATGCTCTAACTTGAGGTATCCTCAAATGGAACCATTCTGATCCATGTGCACGTCTTTTCGTAGTTACTATAAGGAGATTGGTGTGGACATGTTACTATGATTGATATGATTGGGAATTGGTTAATTGGTCATTGACATATGATTAAATATTTTTCTTTTCTAGCTCTGGAAGCTTTAGAAGTAAAGAGTAGTCAATATATTCTTGAAAGACAAAAAACAGAGGAGGCCATTGAGTGGTACAATAGGATTCTTGGTTTCCGAGCTGAATGTGGAGAAGGTAAGTATGAAATTTGTTAATCTTTGTCCAGGAGTTTATCTCCGTAACCATTGTTTTGTACGATCAAGGGGTCAAGTTTATCTTTGACAAAATTGATCGGAAGAACCCAAATGAGGAATACTCGTTCAGCATAAGGCTTGATAACGACGCTTACAACTGTAAGTTCAAAGTTCACGTTGGCATAAGTTCAAATCCTCAAATATTTTATTTTCATTCTTCTTGATTTATACACGGAATTCTTTTGGTGATCTTCAGTACTGGACTGCAACACAATATTGGAAGGTATTCCTGAATTGATCATGGACTTAAATAAAACAAACGGCTTATTCAAGTTTGCAAGAATCATGAGAGAGAAGTTCCAGGTTGCTGCATCAAATGGTAAATTTTGCAATGACAATTTTAACTAGAACCACTGAACTGATCAAGTTCCTATTTGAAATCATTTCTGATGTAGTCAGATTCAGATGATTCTTTTCAGTATGACATTAAATTGCTTCTGATTAACCTAATCGAGTATTTTCTGTGTTCCTTTTTCTTCTTTTATCTGTCAAGTTGTAGTTCCTTTAGCTGGTTTCATATTGACAACATTTGTTTTTTCTATGATTTAATTGCCTGAATCTTTAACATTTTTTTGTCACACATCAGCCAGTTGATATTCACATGCAATAGAGGAAAATATCTGTTCTTTGCTTGCCTTCACTGTGACTATTTTTTTGAGGTGAACTGGCAGCTTGTGCCAATCACAAATCATTTCCTTGATTGAAACTAATGATGCTTAATTGGAGAAACCTGTCATATACTTTCAATTTTCAGGTTCATGGTTGTGCTATTATCATGTTGTTTTAAATGCATTTTGCTTATTACTTCCTATATAATTTGCCTTCTCTACTTGAATTGTTTTGTATCTAGTGATAGTTCTGCTCAAGTTGAGCACAGGTGTGCTAATTGCTAATCCACATGTTAGGTTTGAAAAACGGTTTGCCAAAAAAATTCAATGTTAAATCTCTTCTTTAATAATCATCTGGTTTTCAAATTTTAACTCTAGGAGACAGAATCAGACCTTGAAGTTCATAAAAGGATTCTGAGTGACATTAGACGTATTCAAATAACAGAGCGAGCTTCATGCTCAGTTGCAGATCTGGGAGAATGACAATGCTCTGCACTCTAGTTCAATGCTTATGCACAACTTTGTAGGCAGAATTGCTTAGCAATCCAATCCTCATTTCTTGTGCTTGCATATATATTTCAAGAATTCTATTGTGATGTTGCTGAGCAAATGTAGGGCTTCTGCTGACTGTGGACATTTTTGCTAAGAATTTTCCCGGCAGTTTTGTCTTGTCTGTAAGCATTTGAATTTGATGCTTCCTTAATTGCATCTGATGGAACATTTTTTTATTACCTTACAGGAATGTTACCTACATCCATGTCTGTATATCCAGACTCATCTTCAGTTACAGTATCATCTGCACCACCAGCTTCTGTGGATAGTAAAAGTGAAACATCAGTGATGCAAAATTATCTTCGTGTTAAAGTTAATGATCATCAATATGATCCTCATAAAAAGGTCAACACAGGCCAACCTGCAATTCAGTCACCCAGATCTGTGTCAGCTTTGCGTCGCTCCCCACGTTTTCTGGTGATGTGTTGCAAACTTGTTTCACAATCAGCCTAGAACTGCAAAAAGACTAGATTTTAAGTGGCAAAACTCTTTCTTCATGTTAGCAAGTGACTTGGCATTTAGCAACAAATCATCTTGTGCCTCTCTGCTTAGCTTGTATACTAGAGAATTAACAATTTTTTGTTTTGGTTCTGGACACACATGCATCTTGGAATATGATACTTGAACGTTTTGTTTCCCCTTTTTGTATGACTTGCCAATTTTGAAAGGAAAATTGAAAACTCTTTTCTTTTGATAAAATGAAAATATGTAGAATGCTTATTTAAATGTACCTAACCTAGAATTTATTTATTTTTACTAGAGATCCTAGATATTTTAGTGTCCGGCATACAAATGCCAGACATTCTACTTCTTAGTGTTAGTGGTGAACTAGCATTTATTAAATTGCATGAATATGGTATGTAGAACGTTTCTTCAGCTTTGGCTTCTTGCTAGCTAATTATACAATTGGATATGCATAGATAAATGATTTTTTTTCAGAATCTTTGGTGCAGTTATTTTATTTTGATACAATTTGAAGTAGATACTATATCGTTAGCTCCTTAATTTAGCATATGTTTAGGCTGTTGTTTTAGTCTTAATTTCTTAGTTTTGATCAATATCAGAAGTTTGCTAATGCATCCCTCTCTCCTTTTTGACTTCTGTTGTGCAACTCACTCGCAATATAAAATGTTCAAATAACAAAGTTTGTTTGTCGTAAAATATTCGACCTTTTTGTGAGAGTTGCTTTAACCTTGTCTCCCTTTCCCAGGGCTCATTGATAACTAGTGCAATTTAATGTCCTCTGTTATTTATATAGCTGTTGTTACTTTACCAAACAACTGATATGTTGTTGCTGTTAATATATTTTTTTAATTGCTAGGATTGGTGTTTTGCAGGGAAGAAGGATTAATTGAGTTTGTACTTGATCAGAGAGATTATTTAATCTGTTTGTTATGTGCAATGGGATGTGCATATCAAAGAGATGAATATGTAAGAATGAACTTTCTTTAGCAACTTGTCTTGGTTATACATCATCTCTGGTGATGGCTTTTTGCCATACTTTTCTTTTGTTCCACTGGCAAGTTTATTTGTATGATCAGAGAACAGAAGTCCTTTTTTTTTTTTTTTAATGTATGCTGAATAGCTTTTTTATGCATCCAACAAAAAGATGAGGCGAGAAAATGTGATCCTAAATATGAGGGGGGTGAAAAGTCAAGTGAAAAGAATGTTAGATTGGACATGAAAGAGGAGGATATGCATGGATTGTTTGGATCTGTACAAGTTTATTTATTTATTGGCTCAAAAAGCTTGTCTAAATTAGAAGTTTGATTGCATGATAATGTGGCCATGACAAGATATTTGCTCCTATAATTTGATCAGACAATACATATATTTGCTCCTCTTAAAATGTGATATTGATGGATGTAGTGGTTAGATTAGGTGGATGATACCAATTCTGCGGTGGTGGTTCTTTCGTACGTACGCAAATGATGATGATGATGATGATGATTATAAAGATTTTTGAATTATTATTCGTAACAAGGGATGTCGTTTTTGCGGTCAACATTTAATCAAATGGAAAATCGTTTTGTGTGGATGCGGTACTCACTATCCCCCCCTTTAATCAAAATAATTGTGACAAAGGTGATGTAGGAATTATGCAATCATAAGTCACTTGAACTTTTTTTTTTTTTTATCATGTTGTGATTGGGATCACGGAAAGAAATGGAGTGCATCTACGCACAGTTTATGTAGTGACCTCGATATGTTGTTGTTATATTTTGTTGTCCGCTAGAAAGTGGGTTGCTTTGTTCTTTTATCTGAGAAAGACACACATTTACTCATGCCATCAAAAATTGACTGCGACGAGAATCATGATATACTAAAAAAGGAATTAACTTAGCTATCATTAGAATATCTCGAGTCAGATTAGTAACTATTTTAGGGATCATAAATTAGGGTTCAAACTATTATATTTAAAATTTCTAGTGAATTAGAATTTAAATTAGATATATAGACAAGAAGAGAAAATCCTTAGTAAATTAGAACTTATTTGTGTAAAGGCAAGTCGATATTTTGACGACAAAAGATACTCTAGAAGGGTTAGAGAGAAGAGAGAGTTCTTCTCAGTTTAACACCTAACTCAAAGGAGAATACTTCCTTGTATTAACTTTTCTCATATAGTAAAGAATTTTATTTTCTTGTATTAGTTTTTTTTATATTATAAAAATTTTAATTTTCTCTAGGAAGAGAGTGAGAGTGTTGAATTAATATAAATCTTATATTAGGTTTTCTGCAATTTTTTTTTAAAAAAAAATCTTCTCTTTCTCTCCACTAGTTGTTGTTAAAATTGGTGATCAGTCTATCTTACCCCATCATAGATATATGAATCTTAGACATGTCGAAGCTATGTATGTAATGAATGGTCTTTCATACGTTCAAACCAACAAATAAATATCCTATTTATTATTATATGAAATTCTTAAATTCTTATATCATTCCCTCCTCGTCTGAAACATATGTTTACTTAAGATTTATAACAACAAACCTCTGTGGCTTCTTTTGTACGTACCATAGACGAATGTATTTCATGTGTTAATAATATCAATCAATATAACAAAAATGTAAAATGCTCCATAAACGTAAGATAAAGAAGATATTGAATTATTATTATTATTATTATTATTATTAATTTATATAAACAAATGGAGTAGCTGAGAGCAATGAACGGATGCGTGTCATGCAACGTGTTTCAGCAAATGTGCATGCTGCCTCACGTGCGCAAGAAAGCAGCAAGTCGCACTTCGATTTGCCGGTGTTGACGTACCACCGAGAAGGTAGTAATAATGGCATGTGCATTGGCCAAAATTTGCATGCTGCGTATGGCCCTTAACGTCGAGTCGGCGATAAATCGCTGTCGTATGGGCACCCATTCATCCAATGCAAAAACCTTCGTCTCAGCTTTTCCTTCCTAATTCTTTTTTTCTTTATTTTTATTTTTACTTTTTTAGGGTGCTAAGTACCTGAAGAAGTCTCTGTTTTTTCTCGGACGAATTTTTATTTTTATTTGATATCCATTTTTTTTAATATTATATTTTTTTTTATTTCTATAAAATAATGTTCGCTCATATATCTTATCTATAGGAACGGAATGCATCGACAAATTGATCTATTTAATTAGACGAGTATACCTATGGATAGAAACTATTTTGTTTAGAGAGAAGAAGGATATTTAGGATATTAGAAAAAAATTAAGACACCACATATGAAATCAGGACATCACCTGAAAAATCTAATTTTTTTAAAAATTATCACCATTATGAGATTATAGTGATTTAGATATATTTCAATTTTAATTTTAATGATGCAAAATATTTATATTTATTTATTTATTTATCCTGGTAGTCATTGCTCCTTACAACAAGTCTCACTTGAGTTTTGTGGCATCTAAACATGCCATTTAAACCCAGCAACAAATATTTCATCATCAGTTCAAATTGTGAGCAGAAGCTTGTTTTTCATCAGCAGAATATCAAATTACACTAAGCTAGTTTTGGTTTAATTCCCCATCCTTAAGCTTTATTCTAACATTTTATTCAACATGATACATCATGATTGGATATTTCTCTTCACTCTCATGCTTTTTTGCATTCCTCCTCCTTTGCAATATAGCCTTCTTGTCTGCCCCTTCCTTATTACTTGTGATTACAAAAGTTAGAAATTGGTCATGGAAATTGAGAATATTATAACTAGAATTCTCATGTATATATATGAAGATGCTACAGTTCTTGACAATGTTTTATCCTACAGGCCTATAAAGGAGAAGTGCCAAAGTCAAATAAAGTCTGTAGCTAATGTTAAGAGAGAAGGTTAAGAACTGGTTTTGTATAGTGCAAGCATATAAAAGATTAAATGGCCTGAGTGAAACCAGCAAGTTATCCCATTTAGCATAGTGGAAGCATGGGCAAGAGAACCTTACAGCAAATTTGGGGACCTTGTGGTTGTCAGACATCAGATGAGGAGCCATTCCAAATGAAGCTTTGTCCATTCATAGGATGTCACTCCTCATCTGTCGTGAGATAAGAATGTATTATTTATCTGTTGTGAAGGAGACAGCTTTAGGTGATTGAAAGTTACTTCCATGGTCAGCATTTTTTTGGTGATTTGGAGGCTTGCAGAAAAGCCTTGACACAGCACAACCCATCAACCATGCGAAGACTCCGAGCTGGGTTGACTACTTGGGTTGACCTTCTCCTTTATGTGTTGGTTTCTGTGAAAAATAATTTATAGTTTCTATCATCCCTATACTTTCTTTTACATTATTCCCACCGTCACATTGTCCGACATACTGAAACTTATTACTCTTCTTGTTCGTATGTCATTGTTGTCTGTGAACTCTGGATGTCATGGAAGAGACTTTGGCGGCAGAAAGGGACCTCAATTAATGATTAAGAATGATGACCTTTGGTAAATCTATCGATTAGGTAACTAAGACTACAAGCAGTCTCCTTTTTTTGGGGTACAGCATGATGTGATATGTTTACTTTGAGAACTCCCCTGATGGAAGAAGGTTAATGGCTGGACTTAGTCGACGACCACAAAGGAAGAACACATGACGATGAAACGTTGACCCGTGGAATGATTCAACCAGGAAGACTTTGACTCCACCATTATAGATCATTGTTGTTGAATTGTTCATCATAACAAGCTCCCCTTCTTCTTGAATGAATGATCTGATGTTGTTTTCAGCTTATTATTGGAAGGCGCAGAATTATCACCGTAATGAACATAGTAAGATCAAATCATTCCGAGACGAACTGTCAAAAACAAACCACCAAAGCCTAAATAAAATTTAATACTTTATTTTTTTTAATCTATTCGTCTGTTCTATCGAGAAAAAATCATAATTTTCATAACGTGAGATCGAATTATAAATATTTCACGATCGTAAACCTTACTAGATAATCGATGACGATCGCTATGTGGAAAGAAAAAATATCAAAAATATCAACAGTCAATCACAAGCTAAAAATTTTGAAACTTGTTAATCAAACTTAGTATATTTATAGATTAATCAAACTCTAATTTTTTATTTTTTTTATTACAAATAAATCTGATTCTTTCTTATATTATAAAAAAAATATATATAGTTATAAATTGAAAGGCAGAGATACAAAAAAAGAAAGGTGAATGATAATTATTTCTTGATGCCCACATTACAACATTGGACCAATCGTGGGAACAATTACAAGAACCAGACAAAAGACAGACCCACAGCTACGAACGAATCCCTTACCATGTCATTTTGTGTGCTGATCTAGCGGCGCCCCCACAAGTCGAGTACACTCCCTCCGGTCCACCGATCCCGACGATTAGGCAGTCACAGATGTCTCCATCGCAACCTTCCCCGAGTGCCGGATGCTGCCTGATTTCTCTGCCTTCTCCCACAGCTCCGGCAGCGCCTCCCTGATGTTGTGGATGCTCTCCAAAGCATGGTCCGCGCCTTTCACTCTGTGTGAAGTCCCCACCTGCATTCACCCACCGATGAGAGACTCGTGGGACAGACATGGACATGAACTCGATCGCAGGGTTCCCACCCAGTCAGTGCATGCCGAAGAGACCTACCAGTACGGTCTGCAGACCGATGCGTTTTCCTGATCGAATGTTCCGTGCACTGTCATCGAAGAAAACCTGCAACGCTCGCTCCGTCAGTGAGTCTCCCCATGGTGCTAAAGAAGCGTAATGGAGGTCAATAAGATGGGCGATGGCATCGTACACTTCTTTGGGGGTCGATGTTTGCGAGCCTCAGCGCGTGCTCCATGGCTTCCACGGACGGCTTGCACACCACCGGCGTCTTGGGTAGTTCGATTCCGCTAGTGTCAGGCTTCGAGAAGTGGTCGACGATGTCGAAGATTTCGCTCGGGGTTTGTGTGCCGCAGGAAGAGGACGGTGGATTCAGAGTCTCGAAGCATATGACCCCTTCGAAGCAGTCTTCCAGCCCCAGCCTCTTGAGCACCTCAGCAGCGTGGACCTCGTCGCCGTTCGTGAACACCTGTTTTGCAGATTGATATGGCAGAAATGAGACCTCAAGCGACGGAGAGACACGGCGTTCGTGGTTTTGTCCTGTGCATCGTTCGGGAAACTTACGACTTTGCGCATCGGAAGGCTCAGCAAGAGCTGCCTAAGAACAGGGTCTGGCTTCAACTTGTTGTACGGCAATCTTCCATGAACGAAGCTGTGGTAATCGTCATAGTCGAAGTCGTAGCCGACGGCCTGAGCAACAAGAACAACGCAACGATGGGTTTCAGTGCAGGAGCCGAAGTAATCACCGGTAAGAAGAGAGATGAGCAACTTGTCGAGGTACCCTTAGACCAGCCATTGTCGTGCCGTAGTTCTTGTATAGGACATCGCACAGCTCCGATATCTTGCTTTCCTCGATCCCAAGTTTCTCGTGCATGTAATCTAGAGAACAATGGAAACGATCGTATCAGGAAAACGATGGAACCATGGAAAAGTCAACGGGCCAAAACACAGCGGAAGGAAAAAGGCCAAAGGAGACCGTCGTCGTCGTCGTCGTCGTACCTCCAATGTTCTTACGGCACTCGGTTGCGATGCCAGAACTCAATGGGTAGAGAGTGTCATCGAGATCTGCAAGCACAACCGACGACAGGGAATCAACATTCTGCAATCACCGCAGCGACGAAGAAGCCACGGATGCAACGCGAAAGGCCAAAGCCGAGAACTTACCGAAGAGAAGGCAATCGTATGTAGCCCTCTGAGCCTGCCGGTAGTGGTCATCGAATTCCATCTTGGTCTATCGAAACAAGCAAAAACACAAGCACAAAGTAAGCGACGATCGAAACGATCACCGAAAGAAGCAAAAAATTTTTGACGACTCGTCTCAACCGGCAGATCGAAGGAAGAAATCAAAGAAAGCGAGCTCCTTTTTCGTAGAACGGGTCGGCCGACCGTATTCCAGAGGCCAAGGAAGCGGAGCTCACCGGAATCAGAAGGCCGACGACGTCGAGAGACAATGCAGGGCTGAACACGGGGCGGAGAAACGGAAGGAAGGGTGAAGAAAGCAAGATTTGGTGTCCTCTACGAAACAGAGCGTTGGAAACAGAGGGCGAAGGGGGAAGAAGAAAGGTCGGGGTGCGTCGGCTTAAATAAGGCGACGCGTCGCCCCTCTAAACCGCAATTAGGAGGCTCGACGAGACGTTTACGGGGTCAATAATAGCGAGTTTACTAAGAATAAGAAGCACAATTAAACCGAGGGAACTCGGAAACAGCGTGGCTGCTTCACCCGTCCGTCCAGGTGTCCGTCGCTGATTGGGTCGGTGGTAGCTTCTAGATACCGACCACGCCCGGATGTCGCGTTCCCACCGGGGCGCGGACGGACGGAACTACCCCCTACTGCTACATGGATAAATCTGGACCGTGGGAAGGAGGTTGGGCGGTGGAGATGGGAGGCTTCGCGTGCGGGTCACGTTGTTGCAGTGGCTCCAAGAGAGACGTGTGGAAGGGGGAGAGGGTGGCGTGAGCTATTTTTTAGGCATTAAGCGATGCTTTTTTTTATATTCTTTTTTCTTCTATTTTATTTTCTAGGCATTAATTTTAGTACCATAAATAATCTCTCTATTTATTTATATTGATAAAAACGAATGTCAATATCTCAGAGAATTGATTTATTGAGTACGATATTTTATCCCACTTTAAAAAGGCCAAAATCTTCACTGTTTTTTTTAATTCCGAAAACAATTAATAAAAAAGATAATTAAAAGATGTTTGGAAATTTAAGTGCCATTTATTATATTTATTTATTTATTTATTTATTTTGATCCTCTGAAAGAGACCGAAGGGGATGAAATAATAGTTTTATTTCATAGTTAATTGGTGGGAGGATGAATTAAAGAGGAGAAGTTGCTGCAGCCAATGGAAGATTGGACATGTAAAAGAGCTCTACATCTTTGCAGCTGTCAGTCATGACAAGAATGCATGAGATTGCAGGTAACAGTCACCTTCTGTGATCTGTCACTTGGTATTCGTCTTAGGGGAGGAGAAGAGGCAGCTGAAACCTGCAGACTTCAATTGCTGCACTCATAATGACATCGATTAGACGACCACATCTGTGGCCACACTGCTCTTCACGTGATATTTTTTTTGTGTGATACACAGACAACCACGTTTTCCTGAGATGAAGATGTTATGCTTGCGAGTGCCACAATAATTGGGTGACGGGAACAGAAAAGCCATCCGAGTTGATGGCCGATGAACTCCTTCGGAATAAAGCTTCCTCCCCTACCGTTGCCTATTGTCCGGTGGTACTCACTGACAGCATCTCTTTCCTTCAAAATTCATGCCTATCCAATGAGCTGCGATGAGATGGGGCCATTCAAATAATTCAGTCCCAGAGCGAAGATTTAGTGGGAGAAATGATGCTGCTGCTGCTGCTGCTGCTGCTGCACAGGAGTTCTAACATGGAGGAAACTGGTTTTAAGCCACTGCAACAAGTGCAGTGGAGTCGGCTCCCACATCCAAAGGTGTTGTTGTTGCACGTGAAATGGTCACATGATGAGTACAGAGGTAGAGATAAGATCAAGACACAGCATCAATTATTTGTTTGCGTCTCATCAACGAGGGATTGCTTTTAAGATGCAGTTCCTGTGGTGCGTTTCACATGATAAGGTCAGAGAACACTAAAGAATGCTGCACCTTTCTGCAACTATTTCAGAAAGCGGTCTGTCTCCGGTAGGTTAGGATGAACAGATCAGTAATATGAAATGAAGACTTGCTTGCATCGATGGCCTTTTTCTTTATTCAACAACAAGTGTGTACAAGTAGATTTCTTCATGCATGGCCTTTTGTTTTCGGCAGAAGCGACCACAAGCTTATGGAGTATGAAACAAGCAGAAGCTCATGGTTTTACAGACTAAGATTGGCTACATTATTTGCCTTGACATTTGGTTGTCCAAGTCATAATTTGCCTCTGCAAGTTTCCTAGTTTCTGCAAAATTCATGTGAAAAAAATTGAATTCGGTCTGGGAAAAGGTTGGAAGCTTCCTAGTTGGAACAAAAGCCATTTAATGCATCTTGGATACAATTCCAAGCTATATGAAATGCTTCAACTGCTGGTACTACATCGCATTAAAGCATGATAGCTTAGTATTTGCCAAATACATGGGATGGATTTGTTTATATCTAAACATGCATTTCACAGGCCAATTATTTGAAAGTGACCAACCTGTCCTGATATGAACTCATAATTGTTGCTTGTGCAATCATGAAGACCTTGAGATGTCACACCAGAAACCTGGAAGACCGACCTTGTAGGTCACCTCCAGATCTAGTGGCCGGTGCAGTGCAGGTCATGAACACACAAGAACACAGATTGCTCGGTTTTTATCCGATGCAAGTAAGTCTTGGGATGTCCTTGGAAAAGCTAAATGAGAATTGCATGTGTTCCATATTTGTTTGAGCTAAATAAATGCTCATCAGATTACAGGAACATCAACAGTCACAATTCACATTATGCATCAAAATAACTGGCAGAAAATAGTATGGTTTGAATGCACAAAAGAACTAATCAAAAGCTTTTTCTAGCAGTTGCACTTTTTTCTCCTCTTTTGTCCTTTTTCTTTAGCAGAATATATGGACAAGAATAAAGAAAATGTATCATTCAATCATTGGTGGCAGAGCACAGTGGATAAGAGACCTTCAAACAAAGGAAAGTCTCCAATAATCAGGTCAAGAATTTCTCCCCCAACAACATATGGTGGGGGGAGATTTCCAGTCTTCAGCAAAAAAACACAAACATCAACTCATTATTGAGACTCTGATCTGTACAATTACAATATGTTATATCGAATGAAGACACTGATCTGTGCATTTCCTTAATCTACATGAACAAAGAAAAATCTGATAAAAGTATTTCAAAAGCATGCATCAGAGACATGGTGCCAGCCCACACATGATCCTTCATCTTCCAATACCACATCCTTTGGAGGATCCATGTAATCTCCTCTTAAAGATCATGAATGAACCTGTCATTGCTTGTTATTTTTACTTGACTCGATCTGGACCAAGTCCTGCTGATGTGGGAAGTCCTCGTCCAGTAGCAGCTCAGGAATGAAGACAACCCGATGCTTGTGCTTCTTTGTCAATCTCCTCACCAATAATGGCTTCCTGTCTTATATAAGCTTTGGTCAATTCAAACATATCATCTCTCTCTAGGATAAGGAGAAGAGCCCAACCTTGTCACTCAAATCATAAACTACAACTCGAGTACGAGTCATCTCGATCACTTTCATCTCTTTAAGATGAGGACATGAGCCCAACCTTGCCACTCAAACCACAAACTGCAACTCGAGCATGAGTCATCTTGATCACTTTCATCTCTCTAAGATAAGGAGAAGAGCCCAATCTTGCCACTCAAACCACAAACTGCAACTCGAGTTTGAGTCATCTTGATCACTTTCATCTCTCTAAGATAAGGAGAAGCGTCCAACCTCAGTCACTCAAACCACAAACTACAACTTGAGTATGAATCATCTTGGTCACTTTCTCAAGGTCATTGTCGGCTCCAGTGTTGAGTATTCTCCAACATAACCTGGGAGAGCACAAGTTATACAGATAATTATATTTGTTGATCTCATAATATTCAAGATAGTATAAAGCTCAATCAGTAATTGAAGCAATTGAGATTATATATTCTGATCTCTATGTATTCATACATCAAAGTGTACTATTATAATGTCAATTATACCAAATCAATATCCACAAATCAAAGAGACCACTTGAGATAGCACCTCAGCTAATCTCTCCATCAAACTCGCAACACATAACATACAACAATAATAAAAATCTTAATATCTCAAACTATTTGAGATTGACTATATAAATCTGTTGTTATTACCGAGCTATATAAAAAGTCAAAAAATACTTGTTGCAAGATTCACAAATGTGAATTTTCAAGAAAAAAAAAGAATATATATTAACTTTTTATGTTGTCCCACGAAAGTCGGGACGACGCCGACCAAGTACAGCGTTGTCCCGTGAAAGTCGGGACGACACCGACCAAGTACCATGCCGTCTCGATCTTCGCGGATGGAGCCACCCGAGTATAGTGTCGTCCTGCGAAAGTCGGGACAGTATCGACCGAGTACAATGTCGTCCTGCGAAGATCGGGATGGCGTCGATCGAGTACCGCGCCATCCCGTAAAGATCGGGATGGCACCGAGTACGATACCATCGTCTGACGCCATGGCATGGAGAACACCCCAATAGGCTCCAGGAGTAAGCCGACCGCCAGATAGGTCGACAATCATGAATATGACAAGTACGACTGGTCCCCTGACGGAAGGATAAAAACCCGTCGCGGGGTTGGCAAAAGGGGATCGGTTCTGAGCTCATTTTCCACTTAGTGCTAACAAAATCTTCAGAGGGGTCGAAGTCGGGAGCCCCCTTTCTGACCCCGACCTAAGTGCGGGTACCGGTGATAGAGTGGGAGGTGGCCAGCCAAGGGGAGTTCCCGGACCTTAAAACCAGAGCTCGAGCCCGGCCTCAACAGACGATGATCCCCACTGCTCGAGTGCCAACATGGATGATCTTACGTATCCGAGACTAAACCAAGCCGTACAAACTCCTGCCATGGCATAAAGGAACACTATCACTAAATTCCCCGACACAAAAGTAAATTGACATATATGAAGGTTTCAAGCATATCATCTAAGTCGAGAGCTGCATTAGTGGTGTCTACTTCATATTTGCAAGCTCATGCAGGTATCAGCAGTTCCAAGTTGTCTTCCTATTCATACAGTAAACAAACTTGAACTTTCATGACGAGGGAGAGATACAGAACAGGAACAACAGAGGTGGCATATTCAGGAAGGGAACAGAGTTGTATTGTTGTGTGTATCTGTGTGAGCAGGTTTTGTTGGATCAAGCTGACTGAGACCTTACACAAAGCCCACTCCAAGTGTTGCTCAAGTTGGCTCTTTCATGAATTAGTTCAAACTAATTCATGATCTTGTTTTAGTTAATCTAAAAATCCTGGTTTCAACCCTCTATAAATGAAGGATAATGGATTATATTAAATATTCAAGAGGAAACAAGAGATGAGATAGAAATTAGAGAGATTGGAAGTAACTGATGATGAATAGAAACTTTTGGTTTTCGAGTATCTCTATTGTTCTCCTCTATCATCTCATTAATATAGGGTTTGTCGAAGTCTATCACACTTTTTTGGAAAATTATCTGACAGATGTGAGTTCTCTTAATGATTAATTTATCTGATATGTGCCCCTTGTTCTCCTCATGGGTTTCTCTCACCCATGCACCTGTTCCATGTGCTCACCTAAACTAGATTGCCAAGATCTATGCTTGTCGGATGGTAGGTGGATTTGGCCCTCAGCACCCAAACAGTTGACAATCTTTCACAAGAGATGACAAAAGTTCGGATTCATCTCACACGTTTGAAGCTTTTCTTATGTCATCCCTTTGTTCATCCTGTAAACTGTTCTTCCAAGAGTCGTTCTTCGTCATATGATGACAAACTCCGCTATTAGCATAAGGTGCATCAGCATGGCATTCTGATATTAGTCTATGCAAAATACATATCTTTAACAGATGCGGTTAACTACACATCTTACACTTCCTTTATTTGTCTTTTTTGTCAGCTCACATGATGCTAAACCCTCTGCGCATGTACTGCTACCAACTTGGCACTCACATTATGGTAGAAAGAACATCCAGGTCAAGGAAGGCCGAGCCGGTGGTCCATGACAGGGAAGAGTAGGACGGAGAAGATGCCGGAGACGAAGGACAAGGGTCATATGATGAGGTGGTGGAGTTGCATGGCTTTCTCACCAGTAAGGGCACAACATCTTCCAGCAGTCCTTCTGAGCTCTGCAACACATCGTCCAGTAGTCCATGCTGCAGAACATCCTCCACAGTAACTTGACCTGCAGAAGGTGGGCCTACTACTGTCCCATCCACCGCAGGTTGCGACTGCCGAATCGCCGGTGGGCTCTGTCTTGCAGGCTCCGCCGCAGTGGACTGGCATTTGAGCTTCTTTGCTACATGGAGACCGGTGTCGGAGTAATCCTGCGGCCGAGTGAAGAGGAGATGGGAGTAGGTGTAGTGAAGGTGAAGGCCCTCGTACGTGACGATGAGCAGTTCTGGGTCTTCCATGGACCTCTCCACTTGCTTCTTGGCATTGCATCTCGGGTTGGTGCATCTGTAGTAACTCCTGCCACCAATTCAAGCAAATCACAGGCCACCATCAGAAGTAATATCTTTAAATCTTAGAGCAGGTTGACGGTAATAACAACAGTCGATAGGCAGAGCGGTGCATGTGTAGCTTATGCTGCACTTTGAATTCTGCGGATTCCAATTCAAGAAAGGTGGTGGGGTGGTGCAGGTTGTTAATGTGCTTTGGAGGGCAACAGAGGAAGACTCATACACCGGCTCCTGATTCATGGAAGGTGAGGTGATTGCAGAGGTAGTTCTCAGGTGCTAAAGAAGGAAAAGAAGCATCTTAAAGGTTGGAAAGCTTTTCTTCTTGTTGGCTGCTGTCAGATGTGACCTGAGAAAAGATGCCTCGAGTCTTTTGTGCAGATTTGACGATGGTAGGTGGTAAGGACGTGTCTGTCACTGTCTCTCACAAATTTAGTTGTCATCTTCTGGTGGAAGATTGACGTTGATTTTGGTTGGAAGAAGTCTAGTTTAGAACGGAGGTGGAAGAAGTTAGCTGAATCAAGTTATGGCATGGAAGAATTGGTGGTGGCATAGGAACAAACCTCGGATTGGGACTGTTCTTGATAGATTTCTGCCCGTATTTCCTCCATTTGTAGCCATCATCATCAAGCCCATTGCCGCAGGTCTTGATTCTGAACACATACTTGTGCTCCATCTTGCCCAGGCCCTTGTCCGGTGAACAAACACTGCAAGAAAATGACTAGATATCATCTCACTGAAACAAGATAATTCTGGAGCAGAATGAAGACGAAGAAGAAATGGCTTGGGAAGGTACATGGGTCGAGCACTGCACCGGCCACTGGAGTCACCACTCTGGAAGGTGAGCGACAGTGCACTTTCGATGTCACTGATGGTTGGGCCTGAGTAGGCTGCAGAGATGAGCTTGTTGATGATCGATTCCTGTTGTGCAACAGACTGGGACTCTGCAACCTCGGAAGAGATGAACTGGGAGCTCGTATCCTCCTGCAGCTCCCTCATGATCTCCACTTGAGAGTAATCGAAATCATCAAACCAACTGGTCTCTGCTTCTGCAACTTCCTCCATCAGAAATGAAGTGAAGAGGAGTGATAGGAGGGAGATACAGAATGAGACAGGGGGAGGAGATAAGGACTTGTGGCCTTGTATCTTGTATCATGCAATGCTCCGGCTTTTAAAGGTATCATCAGTCCACAGATTTACCATCTCCAACAGCCAGCACTCCGTTTACCGTAGCCTTTGTCTTCTTTTCTTCCCATTGTTACTATTTGACTCTGATGAGGGTCCACCTGATCTACGACTGACGTTTACAGATGCAATGGTCAACCAGGATGGATCATTCAACTCCATCTCCTTTGCCATCTCTATGTGAAATCTCTCATCTCTCCATGTATATGTTCTTGAAACTGTACGTGGATGAAACGTGAATGTTACCTGTCACAGGAACTGGCAATGCATGTGAGTTGGAGTAAGATTTGTTTTACGTGTGGGTTGACTTTGGAAGGAGGGGAAAGGGAGGTAGAAATGAGATGTCCCAAGAAGAAAACAAGCGAAATTAATGATTAGGGAGATGGGGGAGAGAGAGGAGACAAGGGGGTTGACCTGCAGGCATGGGCAGCCAGGTTGTACCAAGGAGTGGTAGGAGATGAGGCAGAGTCAGCGGCAACGTGGTCGTACCAAGGAGAGATATATCGGACCACAAGAGTGTTCGAGGCGGAGGAGGGGAAACAAGTCAACGGGCGGCGGGGCCCTTGGCGTGGAGACGGATCACGTTGCTGCTTAGGGTTTTGTCCGGTTGCTTCACGCGACACCTATGAAGCGGCTTGGATTTGTCTCCCGGCATCTCATACACGAGCTGTAACTGCGACACACTCTCCTTCGCCTGGTGAGCCCGCCCCCCGTCTCTGCCAACGCAGGGAACAGGGTTTTCGAGCCGCGGGAATTGGCCTGGCAAGGTGGGACCCGCACTTCTCGTCGGTGACTCAGTCAGTTGCCTGATTCGTGGGGAACGGTAGGCCAAGCAACACATCTCAGTGGATCGTGTGAATTTGCATGGTCTGGGCCTTCACGTTATGTCCACAGCCCATCTCAGGGCCAGCGTACAATGTGTATGGAATCAAGAGCAGAAGAAATCACCATCTGCAGTTGAGCACCGAGGTTGCTGAAGCAATGAAGTCAAGAATCTCCAGGCACACTTGGAGTGACGGCACTCTGCTGCGGTACGATATATGATCATTTCATTCGACGAGGAGACGATAGACACGAGTTGGCAGCCACGTAAGAACGCAGTCGCCACTGTTGTGAGGAGAAAGGGAGATCTGGGAATATCGTTGGGAAAAGCCAAACGGAATCGTCACCCCTCTCTCTCTCTCTCTCTCTCTCTCTCTCTCTACTTCTTTGGCAAGTGGTCGACGTGAGGAAGGAGGAGAAGCCTTGGGGTTTCTTTGGGCACCATGGATTGCCATGTGTAACTGTTGCTGTTGTCGTGGGACTACACTTTGCTTCACTCCTCTCACCCTCTCCATGTGCACGTTTCATGCATGCAATGACCAGTCATGCTGTGTAGATCACCGCTAGAGAGGAGAACGCTTGATCTCCTTCATCCTCTCCTAAGGATCTGCAAGGAAATAGGGATATACGATCTCCCTAGGTAACACAATCTGTTCTATACGCAGTTTTCAGTTTCGCAGATTTGGCGCACCAATCTTCGCATGACGACGAACATCTCTTTGGGAATCGGGGATTTTGTTTTCTTGTTCTTCCGCTGCGCATGTGATGTCACCCCCAAGATTTTTCAACACTTTTGAGCTCTAAAATCACAGAGTAAGATCAAGCTTTTGGTGCCCTTTCATGCAGGAAAGGGTGGGGTATATATAAGCCTCAAACTAGTTTGAATTTGGAGCTCAAAAATGTCTTTTCTCGGATTTCTGGAGTCCTAACGGTACCACCTCCTGACTGGGGCGGTACAACCGCCTAGCAGCTCGGAGACTGAGCCTCTAGGTGGTGCCACCGCCTGACAAGGGCGGTTGCACCGCCTATCAAAGCTTGGAGACCGAGCTCAGGCGGTTCTATTGCCTGTCAGGGGCGGTTGCACCGCCCAATCTCGCTCGGAGACTGAGCCCAGATGGTGCCACCGCTTGCCTGGGGCGGTTGCACCACCCAGCTTTCCTGGGAGACCTTCTCCTGGGCGGTGCCATCGCCTGGCAGAAATTCTGGTCTAAATGGGTTGATTCATTCGGCTCAATTTGGGTCTATCAAGGGCCCAATTGCCCCCAGATTAAGTTAATGGGATCACCTCCCATTCTTAACTTAATCTATATGCTAACTATGACATTTCTTAAGACATTTACTACAACTTACTCCGGTGCGTCAATCGCTTCTTTCGGCGAACTTCCGACGAACATCCGACAATCCTTCAGCGATGCTCCGGCAAACTCCTGGACTTGCAATGATCCACTTGGCGAGTTCTGACGAGCTTTTTTGGCAAGCTCCTGGACTTCTCGGATTTGTTCCCGTAGAACCTCCGACGACCGTCCGGACTTCCGTCGAACTCTCGAACTCCCATCGTGATCATAGTCTTGACTCCAGCGCAACTCCTGTTGCATGTCTTACTTCCATCCTAGTTAATCCTGCACATGTAAAACAAAACTTCGATCGAGACAATTAATCCTATGCAATTAACCAAGTTGTCCGACATGTCATTGGTCCCTCGACGCTTCGTCCTATTATTCGGCGCATCGTCCTCTCTTGCAGCCTATTGCCTAATTGGCCAGTTGACTCCGCAACTCCGATATCCTTGGCACAATACCCGCTTTTCTTGGCCCGATGCCCGAGTCCACAGCCCGAAGCCTTTTGTCGATACGTCGACCGATCCACCAGCCCGACGTCCAATCTTCTGACATATTCCTCCGGCACAACATGATTTTTCCTACTTTAATTGTCTCATCCTGATCGAAACATCCTGCATCACTCAAAACGTAGATTAAATCATATACATATATCAAGTGGTTTCATTATCAAAATACGAGATTCAACAATCTCCCCCTTTTTGATGATGACAACCACTTGATGACGGAGTTAACCTTAACTCCCGGAGTTTAAACACACTCCCCCTATCAATGTGCCATATTGATAGAAACTCTTGGATTCAAAAATCCAAGCAACATGTTATCATAAACTTATGCATAACATATCATGTCATCAACATACTTCTCCCCCTTTGTTATCAACAAAAAAGAGAAGTACAACTATTCTTATGTTTGTAGTATTAATTCAACTTATTGCATAAAAAACATAATATTAGGTTTTATCATGCAGTTTTGAAGCTAGAAAATTTAGCAAGTGTTACATCATGCTTAAAACATTCAAGCTATCAAGTTTTAGATATATAAGGTTTACAACATACAAGATAGCACTTTTGCTTCTTTTGAGATAGCAACTTCTATATCATGCAAGCTCGCAAATTAGAGATGTTCAAGAAGGCAACTCTTGCTTCTTGAAATATGTAAATTTTGTCAACTTTGCTAGATGGGCAAGTTAGCATGTTTTGCTTATTGAGATAGGCAAGATAGCACTTTTGTAATTTTTGTTTTTATCTTGAATTGTGCAAGCTAGCTAGTTTGCGTCTTTTCATGATGTTCATGCTAGAAATTCTTGCTCCCCCTTTGTCATTGTCAAAAAGAAGGGAAGTCCCTTATATCAATTTTCAGATTTTGACAAAGGTAAGTATCAATCTTATTTATGCATCATTATATATTCAAATTAAAACATACACAATTTCAAAAACCTTATTTTTAATGCACAATACTGAAAAATAAATCAATCATCATTAATGGGCATATCATACATGATACTCAAACATTAAAATTTTTAAACATTTATCAACATGTTGATCACGATACCAAACATTCATCATTTAAAGCATTCATGATACATATCATATGCAATACATCATGTACATCATTGTCATAAGTATTGCATGCATCATTTCAAATTCATGAATATTTCATCATTGCATGCATCATACCAAATCATAAAATATAAAATCATCATTTATTTTACATCATGATGGTACCAAATTTGTCAAATTACATCCTACCATGCATGATCGAAATTTTTTATTTGTATACATCAAAACAAATTAATAAATATTTCATATATTCATATCATCACATAAGGAATATCAAGAAGAATTTTAGGTGACGAGATGTATTTCATACATTCAAAGAATTTCACATAACAAAATTCAAGTCATAAGCCTTAAAAGATGTCTGAGAGAACATATAAACAATCTTGATTTATAAAATGAATTCTCAAGTTATAATTTTGAAAAATCAAAAGAAACCTTGATTCATTTTTAACAAATCTCCTCTTAAATAAATAACATAAAGAGTTCTTAGGAGATCATGAAAAAGATAGAATTCATTCAATCTTGTAAGAGAACAAGATATTAATTTATGCATATAAAATCATGATTTAAGCATAAGAAATCTCAATTTACAAATTTCAAAAAATCAAGATAAAGCTCATTTAAATCATCAAATCAAGATCAATTTAAAGAGATTCACAAAAGTAATACAGATAGATTCATTCATTTCCCTTTTTGAAAAATCAATAAAGTCGAAAAAATAAATTTTTCAAGAAGAAACCTTTCCACTTTTTAGTTGTTTTAATTCAAGTGGTTTATTTCATACATACATATTCTTTTCTTTTATGCTAAATAAAAACATGCATCAACGTTTAGGATCAAAAAATGAATTTCGTCGTAAAACCATCAAGATCAATAGATTCTCAAAAATGAATTGTTAGGATCAAGAAAATTTGAAAATGAAATTTAACACTTTCATATATTCGGATATGGTTTTGCAATAGATTTTCAAATTCAATCATGAAGATAAAACATGCTAATGATCATGGAAATTTTTGTATCTAAAACACATAATTTCCAACATGTTATTAAGGCATGTAATAGTGTAAAATCATTATGGCAATTAAGTGATTTGATCATTTAATCAAGAAAATCTGAAAAATAATTCATGCATTCGGGCACATCTTTACCATATGTTTTTCAAATACACTTATGAAAATAACATATGCTTATGATCATGTATAACTTAAAATCTCATGCATAAAATTGTCAATCATGGTATCAAAATATTTAATATTACATCATTATGCATTTCTTCAAATCAAACATGATTTTATTTAATCAAAATCGAGAAATAACAATGGAAATCAATGTGATACACATTATTACTTCTTAACCACATATAGTATGATTTCATATTTTCAATCAAAATCATTTTGTTTGTTTATCATAAAATATGTATTTTTCATTATTATTTTCAAAACTACTAGCATGGTCATAATTTTTGCATTTTTATTTTTTTTAAACATGTAATTTTCAAGAAAATTAATTCTATACCAAAAAAGAAAATACATTATGGAAAATATCAAGTAATTTCAAAATAAATTAAGGGGGTTGAGTTACTTACCTTGTAGTCGAAGCTCATCAAAGCCCAATTTACCGTTTCACCTTTGGAAGTTTTTGATTCATCCTTGGTTGTCTTCCTCTTCTTTGGCCTTTTCCTCCATTCAAGTTCATTGTTTATTTTAGATTTTTGTTTAATAAACTTATTAAGATTTAATGTTCGAAGTTCAAGTTCATCATTGTCCTCATCACTTGAGTCATCGCTCAAGTGGTATTCATTTGTCTGGAGTTCCAAATCCTTCCTGTTCTTTGGAAGGTGATTTTATTCATCATGTTCATCATGTGCATTATGCACCATTTCATATATCATCAACGAACCAATTAGTTCTTTAAGTGAAAAAATATTTAAATCTTTTGTTTCTTGTATTGTGGTTATTTTAGGATCCCAATAAGTGTAGTCCAATAAGTGTAGTCCAATTAGTTCAATATTTAAACAACCATTTTATATATCATTCGAGTTTTCCAATAAGTGTAGTCCAATCCGTTAAACAACGGTGGACAAACAACCAATAAACCCTCTTGAAAGTCATGAAGAGCCATTTCTCTTGGGTGTAAA
Source organism: Musa acuminata AAA Group (assembly GCF_036884655.1). Taxonomy (NCBI): domain Eukaryota; kingdom Viridiplantae; phylum Streptophyta; class Magnoliopsida; order Zingiberales; family Musaceae; genus Musa; species Musa acuminata. The sequence continues at coordinate 18,225,892 of NC_088347.1, read as the reverse complement.
TCTGAAATGAGAAATACCAGGCTCTGATACCAATTGTTAGGATTAAGAGCACTAAGAGGGGGGGGGGGGGATGAATTAGTGTAGCGGAAAACTTTCGACGATTAAAACTGCGTTCGTACGTTAAAATCCGATTCCGACGTAAAAGTCGTTTCGTGCAGATAATAACTTTGAAAGCTTACATAAACGTATTTGAAGTAAAGCAAGGAAGGCAGTTTGCAATTAAGATAGAAATCAAAATGTAAGCGCAAACTGAAATATGATGTTCGTACGATAAAACCGATTTCCATCTTAATGCCGATTTAGAAAATACTTAACTATGAAACATGTTCGTAAATGAGCAGAAGGCAGTAAGCTAGTGAGGAGGTTTGTAGTAAAGATAATATACTCAAAGTAAATGCAAACCAAGATTTAGAGTGGTTCGGTCAATCTTGACCTACATCCACTTTTGGCTTCCTCCACCAACGAGGTCACCGACGTCCACTAGAGGCCTTCCTTCAATAGGCGAAGGCCAACCACCCTTTTACAGTTTCACTCCTTTTAACGAGCTTAGGAGACAACACTTACAAACTTTTCTCTCCTCTCTTGAAAGATCAAAACTTGGAAGAAAAGAGGGAGGAGAACTTCTAGACTTTACAACACTTTTGAGCTCTAAAATCACAGAGTAAGATCAAGCTTTCGGTGCCCTTTCATACAGGAAAGGGTGGGGTATATATAGGCCCCAAACTAGTTTGAAATTGGAGCTCAAAAATATCTTTTCTTGAATTTTCGGGGTCCTGGCGGTACCACCTCTTGACTGGGGTGGTACAACCGCCTAGCAGCTTGGAGACTGAGCCTCTAGGCGGTGCCACCGCTTGACAGGGGCGGTTGCACCGCCCAATCTCGCTCGGAGACTAAGCCCAGGCGGTGCCACCGCCTGCCTGGGGAGGTTGCACCGCCCAGCTTTCCTAGGAGACCTTCTCCTGAGCGGTGCCACCGCCGACCCTGGCGGTGCCATCGCCTGGCAGAAATTCTGGTCTGAATGGGTTGATCCATTCAGCCCAATTTGGGTCTGTCAAGGGCCAAATTACCCCCAGATTAAGTTAATAGGATCACCTCCCATTCCTAACTTAATCTACATGCTAACTATGACATTTCTTAAGACATTTACTACAACTTGCTCCGGTGCGTCAATAGCTTCTTTCGGCGAGCTTCCGACGAACTTCCGGCGAACATCCGACGAACCTTCAGCGATGCTCTAGCGGACTTCTGGCAAACTCCTGGACTTGCGATGATTCACTTGGCAAGTTTCGACGAGTTTCTTTGGCAAGCTCCTAGACTTCTCGGATTTATTCCTGCAGAACCTCCGACGACCGTTTAGACTTCCGTCGAACTCTCGAACTCCCAATGTGATCATAGTCTTGACTCCAGCACAACTTCTACTGCATGTCTTACTTCCATCCTAGTTAATCCTGCACTTGTAAAACAAAACTTCTATCGAGACAATTAATCCTAAGCAATTAAGCAAGTTGTCCGACATGTCATTGGTCCCTCGACGCTTCGTCCGATTATTCGACGCATCGTCCTCTCCTGCGGCCTATTGCCCAATCGGCCAGTTGACTCTGCAACTCCGATATCCTTAGCACAATACCCGCTCTTCTTGGCCCGATGCCCAAGTCCACGGCCCGAAGCCTTCTGTCGATACATCGACCGATCCACCGGCCCGACGTCCAATCTTCTAACATGTTCCTCCGGCACAACATGATTTTTTCTGTTTTAATTGTCTCATTATGATCGAAGCATCCTATGTCACTCAAAACACAGATTAAATCATAAACATATATCAAGTGGTTTTATCATCAAAATACGAGATTCAACACATCTCTTTGAATTAATTGAGACACAAAAAGCTTTTATTCTCCCACCTCATCTCAATACACAAGTGATCTATATCTTCTCATATAAAGAGCTTCAAATGATGCCATCTATATACTAGAGTGATAATTATTTAGAGTAGCTCTCAATTGACTTGAAACCATAGTTCAATCATTCCAATTGAACTTGATTTAACTGGAAACTAGTTGAATCAATCTCTAATCCTTATTTAATTAGTTTGGAACCACCCTATATTATTATAATTTAGATTAGATTACATTCAATTTAGATTAAATAGACTTGAGTAAGTCAATCAATTTGGAATCATCCTGAATTGATATAAATTAATCAAATATGATTTAATTCAATCAATGTTTGGGTTCAAATCTAACTAGATAATAGTAGGCTAGGTTGGGTCAATCCATGTACTAGTCATCTGCACTGTACATGACTATGTATGCACCACACTATGCTAGGCTAACCTATGGCCCATGGACTAGTCATGTGCATCGCACGTGACTATCCGTATTGGGTTGGGCTAAGCTAGCTTGTAGGCTAGGGTTTGACTTGGGGGTTGAGCCTGACCTATTGATTAGGCCTAGCTTGTGGACTATGATTTGACCTATAAGTTAAGCTTAACCTGTTGTATGGGTTTAGTTTGGCTTAGCCTATGAGCTATTTCAATCTAAATCCTAATCAATTTCTTCAATTTCAAATTGTAACGTAATAAAATTATTATCAAGCATAGATATTTATTGACCAAGTCATTAAAAATTAATAACATACTAAAATGTAAGACTAAAAGATAAACTACAATACGAGAAAATAGTATTCTTAATTCAAATATAAAAATAAGATATCATGCATTCAATACATATAACATGAATAATAAAAAATAAAAACCCTAAAATGGATCAAAAAATATTTTAAAAATTTTAGATAACTTATTTTAATCTAACAATAAAATTTTAACACTTAAAGGATTAAAAATTATTTTTGAACTACTTATAACATATTTTAATCCAGATAAGATTAATAGATAAACTATAATATGATGAAATAGCATTCTTAATTTAAATTTAAAAAAATCAGGTATCATGTATTCAACATATATGACATGAATATTTTTAATATTTTCTAATCCAAAAATAAAAACTTTAAAAACGGATCAAAGAATATCTTAAAAACTTTAGATAACTTATTTTAATTTAACAATAAAATTTTGACATATAAAGGATTAAGAAATATTTTTGAACTATTTATAATATATTTTAATCCTAAAAATAAAATTTAAAAATAGATTTTTCAAGAAAGATAGAAAACCTACCTCTACTGAATAGGATATAACTTTTTGTCCTTCTATTTCTAGGTTTGATGAGGATCAATAGGATATAACTCTGTCCGTCCATTTGTAAGTTTGATGAGGAATGGATGATACGAATCCCTCCCTTTAAATAAGAGGAGGTTAGCCCTGTACTTAAGAATTTTTTTAATTTTTTATATTTATTTAATATTAATTTTCGTTTAATATACTAATAAATATAACAATATTATATTTATAATATTTAATAATTATTTCTTAGATTACATAAATAAAAAGTAATTCTTAAATTAAAAAAATAATTATATTTATAATAATTAATCTTATATTAGAAATGGATAAGACTAAGATTGAATTATAAAATTATGATAAGCGTGTAGTCTAACAATTTAGACGAATGAGAAATTGATAGGTCTACCAAACGAAACAGTAGGACACAAAGCTAGCACAAGGGAAGCACGATAGACGATGCCACCGAGGTCCTTCTCATGCCGGTGCCCGTGCTTCGTAAAGGAGCATCGAGCTAGGTTCTACATCATGCATCGAGATAGGAATCCCTCCCTTTAAATAAGAGGAGGTTAGCCCTCTATTTAAGAAATTTTTTTTATTTTTATATTTATTTAATATTAATTTCGTTTAATATAATAATAAATATAATAATATTATATTTAGAATATTTAATAATTATTTCTTAGATTACATAAATAAAAAAAATAATTCTTAAATTAAAAAAATTTAATTATATTTTATAATAATTAATCTTACATTAGAAATGGATAAGACTAAGATTGAATTATAAAATTATGATAAGCGTGTAGTCTAATAATGATAAATTGATAGGTCTACCAAACGAAACAGTAGGACACAGAGGTAGCGCAAGGGAAGCACGACAGACAATGCTGTCGAGGTCCTTCTCGTGCCGGTGCCCGTGCTTCGTAAAGGAGCATCGAGCTAGGTTCTACATCATGCGCACCGCTGCGTCACCATGCTCATCTGTTGGCGAGACAACTCTTGACATGTAGGAGAAGAAGACGCAAAACCATATGCATACGCCTTGATAGTTCTCTCAACATCGAAAGGATGAAAGGGAAGAATAAGTTAAAACTGTGTATACTGTTTTTTCTCTTGTACTAAGAGGGATGTATGAGCTGTGAGCTCAACATAGGGGAGGAGCATAGAAAGACTTTGTTCTTCACAGGCTACTGTTTCCTCTGTTTTGGTTGAATTGACTGATAGATTCTATCTACCGATGGAGGAGACAAAGAACGAGAAAGCAAGAAATGGCCGTTTGTATATCGAGTTACTGCATTTCATTAATATTGTTCATTCATTTCATGCATTTAATGGGCACATTACTTGACCGTATAAAAGGGAGTTATTCTTATCTAAGGTGGGAATTTTTACCGAGGAACCAAACAAGGTGAAGAGCGTCCTCTGTGACAGGAAAAGATGCGTCCACGATCCCGATAGAACTATTCGTACTTGTCTCTTCCGTTGGTTACGAGCATGGAGGCTCTCTTTCTCTGATCGTGGTCTATCATCTGAAACGCAAGGAGCCAGTAGATGATGGATTGACGGCCATGATCTGGTGGGACCAGCGGATTGTTACACCCGTGTTATCTCTACGCCTTTCTATAACGGGGCCGTTATATGGAACTCGCAGTCAACAGTTATAATAACTAGGCTTCATGGGCCTCACCCGTTTCAGGAACGCTGGCCCGTTTATATCCTTCGCGCCAACGCCGCGGTCTCCTATAAGTGCGACTCGCGTGCGGCTCGGTTCGATGCGTCGGGTCTTTGGGGCGAAACCAAAACCAACCCTCGCGTCATAGCAGCGTTTCGAGTTCGGGGGGTTTCGGTGCTCCTCATTTCTCACTCACCCTCTTCCTCCGCGTTTGAAACCCTAGAGGAAGAGGAAGATGTCGGGCGGCTTCTTTCGGGTAAGCGAAACCCTCTTTTCATCCGATATCTCCCTTTCGATTTCGAATCTTCTGTCGAACTCTTCCTGCTGCGGTTTGTCGTGGCCGAGGGGATCGGTTAGGGTTCTAATGGCTCCCCGATGCTGACTTCAGGGCACCTCAGCGGAGCAGGATACCCGCTTCTCCAACAAGCAGGCGAAGCTGCTCAAGACTCAAAAGTTCGCTCCCGTGCTCGATCACCCGGTGAGTTGCTCATCAGATCGACCTGTAATTCGAATTGTGTTTGGAGTTTCATTTCTTTTCAAGCCTGGGGTGTAGATCGGAAGATTTCTCGACAAACTCTGTCCGTTAGTTTAATGCATTATTGAATAGAATCTGGAGTGTCTTGGATTCTGTAACTTGGGAGCTTGAGAAGTTTCTTTCTCTAGTTCACCGCTTACAAGATTGAATCTTATTCTGATCAGGTGGATATTACAAAGGTAAAGATGGACGTGATCAGGCCATGGATTGCAACTAGGGCTACTGAGCTACTTGGTTTCGAGGATGAAGTTCTCATCAACTTTGTTTATGGACTCCTCGATGGCAAGGCATGCTGTTTCGACTGTCTATGCTTTTGGTAGACCGTGGTTACATAGACCACTCAGTACTGAATGTACTATTCCAAGTTTTTATGCAGGTGGACGGGAAACAGATTCAGATCCAGCTTACAGGATTCCTGGAAAAAAATACCGGGAAGTTCATGAAGGAGCTTTGGGGACTTCTCCTCAGTGCACAAAATAATGCCAGCGGTGTTCCGCAGCAGTTCTTGGATGCCAAAGAAGAGGAATTGAAAAAGAGAATGGTTTCTTTGAATTTTAGTACTTCTGTAGTACTGTTGCATTGTTCTTGTTAACTCTGTGTTCTAATGCATTGTTTGTGTTGCAGGCGGAGAGTGAAAGAATCACTCAGGAAATACAGAAGAGAAAGGAGAAAGAGGGAAGAGAGTTCGAGCAAGAGAAGCAGAAGAGGATGGTATTGAACTTTTCTGATCCAGAGTTTTTTCTTTGATACATTTAAGATTTTTTTAAAAAAGTTAACTCATGGTTGTCTCTCTATGCCATTCAGAGCTTGTGCGATTATTTGGGTTCATATACTTCTTTACCTCAAACTACTGTAGGACGCTGAGGCCGGCATTACTGATGTATCTGGCTCGAGTTTAAAACATTCACTGCCAAAGGATTCCAGAGTTCAGTCTGAGGAGAGAGATATGGAGACAAAGCAGAATCCAAGATTAAAAAGACGGTTAGTATCAACATGCTCACCACATTTATTACTACCAGACCTGTCCTTTGCAGTTTGTAAATTTTCATACATGGCAAATGTAATTTGTATTAGGGCTTAATTTCTTACTCTGTTGATATTGCAACTTGATCAAGGGAATCAAGACCGACTTTACTTGACTTTCATTTCTTGAAATGTGTAAGCTAGTTGACTCATTCTGTATACCATAGGATTTTTTCTTTTACTCTGAGAAAACTACATAATCCACTGTTAGGATAACATTTTGAAGTGAGACAGAAGGAAAACCAAGTATAAACTGGATGTGGAATTCACTGTCTCGGTTGACGTGGGTCTCCTTTTAGAAAGTGTGTTGTTTGTTTTTATATGCAAGACTTGATGATGTTTCCTTGAGGACAGGAATGTTCCAAATAATCTTTCTATAGCATGTAGGGGTTGCAACCATTGATTGTGGCACATGCTTGTTTTTCACTGGTGTCGTGAGGTAAAGATCGGTCTACTGTTTGTTATTCCCCAGAGATAGGAATGGACTTATCTCTTGTTATATATTTCAAATACTTTAGTAATATTGGAGGAGTTATATTTACTTGCAATCTTTTGGTGTTGTGAGCTTGATTGTGTTATAAGCTAAGTTTTTTCTTCTTGTTCCCTTTAGGCTTTACATTTCTCTACACTTGAATCATAATTCTCATATTTGGTAGCTATGTTTTATTTGTTCAATTTATGATCATTTAACTTAGGTATTATCACCTATTTTAATTGGATAAATATGATCTTTCTTCAGAAGGATTTCTTCACCAAACAGGTCATTCAGCAAATCAGCTTCTGTGTCTTCTCTTTTGTGATTTTCTACAGAAATTTTATTCTATTTGAGATCCGATAGTATACTGGTTCACTTTATCACTAACTTCAAGTACTATTAAATAATGATATATTTAATTCCATAATGTTGTTGGGTAACTTGGATTTATGTTTAGCTTATTGGAGGTGAGCATAGTTTCTGAGTAATTCAATCCTAATTAGCTTAAATTTGGAAATCATCTTAGTTCCTGTTTGTCATACATTTCCTTAAATTATTTCTTAATCAATGAAACAATATTTGAATATCATTATTCAAGTATTTGAAATTATTTCTTAATCAATGCAACAGTTACTTTATTTACTATCCCCGGTTTGGCAGCTACAGTCCTTGATGCTATGACAATGACTCTGCTACTAATATAGAAGCTTAGGTTCTTTAACATGCTCTCTGTTATGAATATCATTAAAACCATCAATAATATATGTTTGTCTTTTTTTGTGGACAACCAATGCTATTTGTTGAACCAGATATTTGGCACTGCCTTTGTCAAATTCATATATCAATTATACAACAGCCTTCTGCTGCAAGGTTACTTCCATTATCTGGACATATTTGTTTCCTATATCTTCGAGTTCACTCTTATTTCCATGATCAACTTTTTTTTATGCTGTTGCTTGGGTAATGAAAACAGAGCTCTTTTACATGTTTCATTTACCAGAGAAGGACGATCAAGAAGTCGATCTCTTTCATCTCATTCCCAAGGGCATTCACTTTCTCCTAGTAGACGGTATCATTCTCCACATAGGCATGCCATGTCATCTGAAAGGCAGTATAAGTCTCCAGCTAGAAGGTCGATTTCTCCCCGTCATACATATTCCCCACGGAGCAACTGGTCACCTTCAAGGCGCAGATCACCGAGACGAAGATCACTGTCACCCATCCGACGAAAATCTCCTTATGGACGAAGATCTCCATTGTTGCGCTGTAGGTCTCCTCCCTCACGCCATAGGTCCCCAGTTCAAAACCGCAGGAGATTGCCTTCCCCTTCACGCCATCGGAGATCGCCTTCCCCATCACGCCAACGGAGACCACCTGCTGCACGCCGTGTGTCTCCTATCAGGCGTAGGTCTTTATCTCCTGCAAGAGATAAGGCCGTGTCTCCTTGGAGATCACCTCGAAACCGGTTTCAACAGCAAAAGAGGTCTCTGCATTCACCTGGAAATTATGGTGGAGATTCTCAAGTGTCTCTGCGGGCAAGAAAGAGGTGTTGACACAGAAAATTGTACCTGTTTTAAACTAACTGATTATTGCAAATGTTATTGCTAACATTGCACTTTGTGTACCTTGTCTCATGTGCTGATACATGTGCAGGAGTAGCAGTCCTCACAGGAGTATTAGCCCATCTTATCCAGCTCATAGAGGTTCAAGTAGGGAAACAGATACCAGAAGTAATGGTATTGACTCCAAAAGGCGTCGGGATAAATATTCACCCAAGAGGTGGTTCTTAAGGCTGTATCCTGTTTCCCAGTTGTCTATATATTGACATCTTAATGGAAAGTGTGCCATACAAATATTGCAGTACAGACATTCTTATCATAACTTCTTTTACTCAGGGCTCGTGAGAAGAGATCACCAGTTCATCACACCTTGCATAGAGAGGTGGTTGATCATTCGGACTTCAAGGGCAACATCTTGGATCCCCTTCCACACATTTTAACAGTTTCTTCTAGGTCTTCCAGTCCAGATTCCAGGGGTCAGAATGACATCCACAGCAAAGATTATGATGTACCATCAGAGAACTCTTCAGAGCAGTCAGATTCCCCTAGCCATTTGAGAAAAAGTCCAACAAGAAGAAATAGGTACATGCCTATGTAGTATTTTTTGTCATTGCTCCTACCTTTGAGGTTTATCAGTTTATCATAGAGATTGGTCACCAAATGATCTTGCAGGCTGTCTGAAAAACGATTGGCTAACAACATCCAAGAAATAAATGACAACAATGAAGAGTCTTATGTTGTCAGGTTAAGTTTATTCTTTTGGCTTCTTTGGTTTTGAATTATACTTGATTCTCATGTCAGTCCTGTTATCTATCCACATTCTAATTTTCAGGGAGGATGCATATTGTAGAACTGATTCCTCATCCAAGAAAGGTAGAGATTCAGCAGCTGATATGAAGAAGAAAAGGTTTCATGCCAAAAAATTCAGCCAAGAAGAGTTTTCTAATAACGGGTTAGAAGTTGATCACTCTCCAAGCAACCAAGATCGTCATTCTAACATGGGCATAAAAAATAAAGAAACTGAACGTAAAAGGTGAATAACATTCTCCTTTTGCTTTTCTCTTGTTCTCTTGTTTCATTCTTTCCTGTTCTCAAGCACACGTCCCCATGTCCCCTTATGGTTCCTCCTTGATACTCAGCAAATTTTTTTTTTAATTTCAATAGGGAATTAATAGGTCAGCAAGCATTTATGATTATCAAGTTTTTAAAAGCATACCTAAATATGTTAGTACAGTCTAACAAAAATCATTATTGGTGTTAAAACTGAGACAGAATAGAACTAATAACACAATTTGCATTAGTCCCTAAAATCAGTAATCTATAATTAGTAACAGACTGGTGAACAAAAACAAATTGAAGATGATCTTGACCATCAAATTGAGACTACTGAATGAAGTCAGAAAACTAGGTATAAGGATAGTTTATGCAAAAATTTTGGGATAAGAAAATAAGATTTTGGGGCTTCTGGGATTTACAGCTTTGTTGTTATTGTTGTTGTTGTAGTAGTAGTATAAAATAAGATGATTAAGCTGATAGATGAATAAAGTGGGGTGGCAAGTGAAAAAAAAAAGCAAGAGACATTTAAGTTAAACTGATGGGTTATAGAGTAGATCTAGAGCAAGACGGCAATCTGACCTTCAAGAGGAAAAAGAAGAGATGAGAGTTGAAGCAGTCCTCTACCAAGATCAATTTCAGTCTCTCTGAGCATTGGCTCGCTGTTTCTGATTTGAATTCAATGTCCCTAATTAACATTCATCATACAAACTCTGAATATATTAGTATCTTTTAATAGACTGTTTAATGTAGCTGACAACAATGGTTGAAGTTTTTTATTCCATCCAAATCAATCTATTCACTTAAAAGGCCGAGCTTGGCTGAGGCAGATCAATTATTGAATGGATCACCTTGTATTAACTAGGACTGTTATTCTCAATCAAAAATCATCCTGCTTGGTTGATTAATACCATCCAAATTGATTACAGTGCAGGAGGGAAAAAAAAAAGCCAAGTAGCATCACCTCTTTTGGGGAAACTTACCTCTTTGATTTTCATTTTGGTGACCAAGTACTCTTTTGAGTATAAGCCATGCATCTCAACCTAATTATTTATCCATGTCATACTTTGACATTTATATGTTTGACTATATTGCTCATAATAATTAGCATTTGAGCTTTGACGTTAATATTTATTCATGTCATGTCCACAGATTATGTTTTATTCACAGCATGTGCATGCACATGTTACCATTAATATACTTTGTAGTGGCCTTTCATTATTTTTTTTATTTTCGAATTAGCTTTCAATTGAAATGCCATCCAGCCTATCTATTCCAGTACTAATTATATATCAATGACCAACCAGAAATATATTTCAATCTTGTGAGCCTTTGTAACTTCCTATCCTTGTTGGCTTATACAAGTTTCATTTTAATGGTCATACTCTTCTGAAAATTTTTTGGTACCTATAGGAGTCGTCTCATGTGAGAATCTCTTAACTAAAAATTGGCTAATTTTGTTCTGTATAGGCTTTGACTGTGTACCGATTCCCTTAAAGATACACTATTCTTGTTCCAGAATATAGTGTTGGCAGGCACCCACAACTACCACATAAACAAACAATAGATTGACTGTTGGCCAAAATGAAAGAAGGGTGGGTGACAGAATAACTGTTTGTGGACAATGAAGAATGATGAAATTTATGTTATTTTATTAATTTTGACTTAGATCTTAATTCATTGTTTGCTTTATGAACTAGAATGTTGGGTGGTTTTCAAGAAATTACTGTCATCGAAATGAGGATATAAGGTGGATGTGCTTGGTTAGAAAGAAACTATATAAGAAATTTAGCATCCGAAGCATTTGTGGATATACTAGTCCAGGCTAAATTGAAGGAAATTGTTTAAATTTGTTCGGTTATATTCAAAGGGCAAATGCACTGGCTAAACAAGAAGAGATGTGAAGGAAAAGCTAAAAAAATTCGTTGGAAATACTAAGAGAAAATTTGATTTGTGATGCTGCCTTCAACAAAGCTCAATGGCCCTGGACTAGTTTTCGTTGATCCTTGACCTGGATCAGCCATTCCGGTTGACTCAATGGCAAACTCGCTTTCAAGTTTTCTTAATTTTTAGTTGAATTCGAGTAGTTTGGGTATGGATACTGGCCTTAACAAAGCTCAGAGTGGGAAAAGATTCATAAAGCCAACCCCATGGAATTGACATTACCTCCAGCACTGCTAACATTATTGTTGGCCAAGTTTGAGCATTAGTGTGGATCACCATTCAGTTTTTGGTGTATAACTCTCAGAAGCATTTCTTTTTCTATAGATTTGCATACACCTAATAATCATTCTGTTCTGGGATTAGTTAAAGCTCCTAACGAAGTTAAATGTCTTCCATAGTTTTGTGGCTTGGACCAAATCCTGGTTTTGAAAGATAATGTTTTTTTTTCTTTCTTTTTAAGCTTTCTGTGCAAGGAATACTTAAATCACCATGCATTATCTTGCCTGATAGCTATGTGGATGTGTAACTATCATGTCTTTTCTTGCCAGTTATACTGAATATGGTCCTGAAAGGGTACAGGGTGAAAAACATTCTATGGAAGTTTCCTATGATAGACAACACTCAACTAAGATAACCGTGCAAGTTGCATCTGCTTCAGTAGTTTCTAATGAGCTGGTTTTAAAAAGCTCCCGTGCGGATCTTTCTGTATCAGATGTTGAAAAAAGGGCTAAATCAAGAAGCGATGCATACAGAGAATCGCATTATGAAACAGAATCTGTTAAAAAATCTGAGAGAAAAATGGATACAAGCAGTCAAGCACACAGCAATCATTCGGATTCTGAGGAGACTAATACACATAAATATAGGAGTACCAAAAAAAGGCATAAAAAGTCTGATAGGCATAGAAGGGAAGATGAGACTTCTGAGCCTGATTCTCATACTGAAGATAAGGAAGCCAAGAGAAGAAGGAAGGACGAGAAAAGATTACGCAAAGAGGAAAGGCGTCGAAAGCATGAAGATAAACACCGGAAAAGATCAGAACGTCATGCTGAGAAGCTAAAAGTGAAGTCAATCGATACTGTGACACCCCCTCCAGATTTTGAGAAATATGATAACGGTAAATCAGATGGTGAAGCTTCAACGAAAACGACTTCTCGTTTGGCTGATGCAGAAGGAACAGAATCCGAGGAAAAAAGGCTTGAGATTGAGCTCCGAGAGAAGGCCCTTGAATCTCTTAGAGCGAAGAAGGGCATTGGGCATTAAGTTGTCACACCATAGGGATATCAACTTTCCTCCATATCCTGCTCTTTTGTTGAAATATTGTTTTATTTGTAATAGACATTCGATATAAGGACTAAGCACATCTTGCATCGCAAACTGTTTGATGTAGTCATGTTTACTCTGGCAGCCAAAGTGCATAAACGAGGATTATGTTAACAAGCCTTTTCTTGGTGCTAATGGGGGCACGCATGACTACTATATTATTCTTGCAATGTATTCCTTTTTTATAGGACAGCAGGTGATTTCTGCCAATTGATAGATGATACATGTCTTTCAGGATTTTATGTATGCAAGTTCCTTTTAGTTGAAATTTGCTACGTTATAGCTTGTAATAAGTACTGGTGTAGGTCCCAGTCACTTCACAGTGTTTAAACATTCAGAACAAGTAGGGATATTTCATCGGCAAAATTTGGTACACAAATGATTAGCTGCTGTCGCGCTCCCGTAGTTGGGGATTTGTCGGGATTTTGGTAGATCCAGCAGCCACGTGAAGGACCCACTGACAACACTCAAACCAGATCAACTAGATGCACACCCATGGTTGGGCAAATATAAAGATACAGCAGCAAGCATTTACCACCTATATATAGACGTTCTTTGGCAGTTTGATTATTGTTCCGTTCCATAGAAGAGATTGGAGAAGCATTGCCTGCCATACGATAAAACCATGGCCTTTTAAACAAACTTTGATTTATAGAAGAAACACTTGGTTAAGACTTTGGTAGGGGCCGCGCGAACGCGTACCCCCGCTGCCACAAATTACGACGTCCACTCTCCCACTTGGGGAGATGGTAGACCAGCGGCCCTCCCAAGTGCAATGGAGGTCGCGGGCCCAGGCCATGGGCCTTGTTGATCGCCCATCGACCCCGTCCAGGTAAGTATGGAGAAAAGGACGACGAAGACTCTGTTTTAAGCGCCTCTTGCGCCTTACGTCTTCGTGTCCCAATCGATGTGGGACTATTCGTCCCTGTTTCCGTAAAGGCAGTGAGTTATTACGAGATTCTTTGTGATGGAATGTTTTTAGTTGTCATTGCTCGATACAGTCCAAATCCCTCGAACGGAAAAGTTGAGAGCCACGGCCTGACGATAGAAGCCATACTGCACCATCCTATGCAGTCCGAGCAAGAGAAGCAGCAGCAAAATATCATAGAGGAACACTAGAGAGCCACTGACATGGCTTCGGACGCTTTAATCCCCCCCAGGTAAATCAACTACCGGTTCCTTTCCCCGTTTCTCACCCTTCAGAAATGCAAGCTTACCTCGGAGCTCCAACCACCATGCATACATAGCCTGAAAGCAGCGATACTGGCCGCTCTAGAAAGAATTATCTCCTGATATTAATTAATATTAATAAGTTAATAAAGTGAATAATTATCATAAAAAAAACACTTAAATTCAATTTGGATAGGGGCCGCGCGAACGGCGTCCACTCTCCCACTCGGGGAGATGGTAGACCAGCGTCCCTCCCACGTGCAATGGAGGTCGCGGGCCCAGGCCACAGGCCTTTTTGATCGCCCGACGACCCCGTCCAGGTAAGTATGGTGAAACGGTCGGCCAAGCTCTCTCTTAAGCGCCTCTCAAACCTCTCCGGCTCCGAGAATCCACGATGTGGGACAATGACTGGAACAACACCAACGAACGTAAGTCCGTTGCTATTAGGAGATATCGGTGTTTTACGGTGGGTGATCAATACAATTGCCTTCGTGCAAGCTAGTTAGTTGATTGAAACAACAATTTGCATGCGTAGATACATCTGATCTCTGTCGTCGTTGGACTTTTCGTTGTGAATTCTGTGCTTACAGTTATATGTTCTCAACTATAAATAAGGGTTCTAAGAGCAAGGCATAAGTCTCCCAACTTTGTGAATCCTACTTATAGTCTCAAATATTTATAAATTTGAATATCGAAGAAATTTTATCGAGCATACCTTAATATGGGTTTTATAATGATCTCAAGAATTGAACCATCTAAATTTGTACTAAGATTCTCCATATTAGATTTTCAACCCCCAAATATAAACTTTGATATTAATGTTGCAAACCCACTTCCATGGTGTGGTGATAATATTTTGAAAACAAGTTATATTAGATTAGCCCCAATCCGATCAAAGTCGACACAAAAAAAAAAAAAAGAGTAATTGATTACTTATATTTTGAAACAAATCTAACTCGAATTAACCCTATGACTAAATTTTGTACTATCAAAACTGATGAGTGCAATAATGGCGAAACGACGTGAATGACGTCAGCCACCCTGTACCGTGACTTCACTCCACGGTCAACGAAACCCTGGGACGCCGTCCCAGGCGCATCAACGCCCGGACTGGATCCCGTCCGTCACCACAACACCCTCACCCCTCGTCCAACGAGCCCAGCTCTGCGCCTTCCAGGGCTCGGTCAAGGGTAAGGAACACGCCAGTCGAGATGCGCCATACCCTGCAGCAGCCCAATCTCCAACACAGCCCCAATGGGCGTGTCAGACGCAGCGCGAGGTACTTACCCAGGCCCATCTATAAATACTGGAGGGTTCCAGACGAGGAGGGGGAGGAGAGACTCGCACACCACACTTGTATGGAGGCATTCCGTCCTCCAAAACCCCCTCCACATCTCTCCCTCTAACTTGATCGTCGGAGGGGTCGGGCCGAGCTTTCCGACCCGACCTGTGTGCAGGAGCGAAGACGAGGTGGCCTCTTCCCGGCGCTGCTGCGGAGCTGCCGACCCGATCTACCGCCCGTAGCCACCATCCCGACCGGGAGACTCCGGGGGAGCTGCGCCCGAGATCCTCGACATTCCGAGCCCCAGAACCGAGCCGCGTCGGCCCCGAGGCCACGGCTTAAAAAGTTACTTACCGTAACATTTTGGCGCTAGAAGGAGGGCACCCAGCATGTCGAGCGGTCATCACGACGAGCGTGCCAGACTCGCGATCGGGGGACCATTCCCGACTGAGGCTACGGGAGAACTCCCCCCTCTCCGAGGACCTCGGGAAGAGCGTCCCACTACGGCTTCGGAGCGCTACTGGCGGATCTTCAACGATCCGGGCTTATCGCCCCCCGACGGAACCACCGGCAATCCGCCGCCCGTATCGGCGGAAGCCTTCCACGGCCTCACCCACCAGGTCCAGCTACTCACCGACATGGTACAAACCATTGTCCCCCTTGTCTCTCGTCCATCTCGGCCCCCGGGCCCCCAGTCGTTGTATCAACAGGGGGTCCCTACTCAAGCTCCCACCCAGCTTCGAGAGCCCCCCACCTCACCACGGGTGCCGCTATCTCAAACCCGCGAGCAGGCGGCGGTCTGCCCGGAAGGCCACTCGGAACCAGAGGCTCTATCCTCGAACTCTGCAGTTTCCCTCCGCGCTCAGCTGCGTCTCGTCAACGAACGGCTTGATAATGTGCAAAGGGAAATCCGTGCCGGACCACCAGGAGAGCCCACGGAAGGCCCACATCAGGGGTCGCCGTTCGTGCCGAAGATACTGGAGCACGCCATTCCCCCAGGCTTCCGACTCCCCCCCCTGGACACTTATGACGGCTCCGCGGACCCGGCCGACCACACAGCGGCCTTCCGCGCACAGATGTCGTTGTACGGGACCTCTGACGCCTTGATGAGCAGGGCATTCCCCACCACGTTGAGAGGGCCGGCCCTCGCGTGGTACGGAGGCTTGAAGACTGCGACGATCGCCTCGTTCGATCAGCTCGCCAAGAACTTCGAGCTCCACTTCGTAGCTTGCGCTCGCCCAAAGCCTTCCATGGCGTTCCTCCTCGGGCTTACCCAGAAGGAGGACGAGCCCCTCTCCCTTTATGTAAATCGCTTTGCTACAAGGATCCGGGAACTCCCGGACGCTCACCCTTCACTATCAATGCAGGCGTTCGTAACAGGCCTGCGTCCCTCCCGGCTCTTCTGGTCTCTCGTGGAGCGCCCTCCTACCTCGGTCCCCGAGATGCTCCGGCGCGCGAACCAGTTCGTGGAGGTCGATGCCTGGACGGGGGGGAAATGGCAGGAGCACAAGAGGGAAAGACCAGAGCCGGCTCAGGGACCTCCCCCTCCCAGACGCAAGCTCCACCAACCCGATCCTCCCCTGCTAGGACCCCTCAGGGGTACATCCCGCACAGAAGTCTTTCTCCAGATCAGGGAAAGGGGACTGCTCAAAACCCCTTACCCGATGAACAACCCGCGAGAACTGGCCGACCGGTCCAAGTACTGTCGCTTCCACCGCCAAAACGGGCATGACACGGAGGAATGCCGCGAGCTCTCGCGGCAAATCTACGAACTCCGCCGGGAAGGACGCCTCGACCCCACCGACGATCAGACAGGCAACATCCCCCCCACCCGCCCAGACGGCCCGGCCGAGCGCCTAATCAGCGTCATCACTGGCGGACCAGCGTCCGGAGGGGATAGCATGTCTGGAAGGAAGGCCTACGCCCGCTCGGCCTGGGACGAGGGTCCCCATGGAACTCCCGACCCCCAGGTCACATTTCCCCCCGAAGTCGCCGAACGACTGGAGCATGACGACGCGCTGGTAATAACCGCCAGAATCGCCAATGCCCAGGTGAGAAGGATTATGATTGACACAGGAAGCTCGGCGGATATACTGTTCCACGACGCCTTCCAGAAGCTGGGACTTACGAAGCAAGCCCTGAAACCCGTCCGCTCGGACCTCACCGGATTCACCGGCAACTCGGTTTCGCCTTTGGGATCAGTCACACTACCTCTGACGCTGGGGACACCGCCCAAGACTAAAACGGTGATGTCGACCTTTCTGATAGCAGACCTTCCTACAGCGTACAATGCCATCCTCGGCCGACCTTCCCTCAACAAAAGCAGGGCCCTGGTTTCCACTTACCATCAGACAGTGAAATTCCCGACTCACGCGGGAACTGGGGAGGCTTGGGGAAGCCCTCGGGAATCCAGGCGATACTACCTGACGGCGGTCTCCCTACACAACAGGGCAAAAACCGAAGCACCTCTGGACGATCCCAGAAAAATAAAGCGGCCAAATCCACATCCCGAGCCGTCGGCCCCGACCTACGACGTGTCACTCAAAAAAGGACGCCCGGACCGAACCATTAAGGTCGGGGCTGACCTACCCCAGGACGAGCGGGAACAACTCGTCGGCCTCTTGCAGGAGAACGCCGACGTCTTTGCTTGGTCGCCATCTGACGCAGCAGGCGTGGACCCGAAGGCAGCCCAACATCACCTCAACATATCGCCTGATGCCCGCCCGGTGAAACAAAGGCCGCGACCCCAGGCCCCGGACAGGCAGCAAGCTGTCCGCCAGGAGGTAGAACGGCTCTTAGCGGCCGACTTTATAGAAGAGGTCAAATACCCACAGTGGCTATCCAATGTAGTTATGGTAAAAAAGCATAATGGGAGCTGGCGAATGTGTGTTGACTACACCAGTCTTAATCAGGCGTGCCCAAAGGACTGCTACCCCCTTCCAAGAATCGATCAGCTCGTGGATGCAACCGCAGGGCACGCCCGACTCTCATTCATGGACGCCTTCTCCGGATATAATCAGATCCGAATGGCGCCTGAGGACCAGAGACACACAGCCTTCATCACCAACCTCGGGGCATACTTTTACAAAGTAATGCCGTTCGGACTAAAGAACGCAGGCGCAACTTATCAGAGAACCATCAACAAGATATTCGCCCAGCAGATAGGGCGAAACCTGGAGGTCTATGTGGACGACATGATTGTAAAAAGCCGGGTCTCGGGAGATCACCTAACGGACCTATCAGAAACATTTGCCACACTTCGAAACTGCGGCCTTCGGCTCAACCCCGCAAAATGTGCCTTCGGCGTCAGTACAGGAAAGTTCCTCGGATTCATTATACACGAAAGAGGGATCGACGTCAACCCGGAAAAGGTCCAGGCGATCCTCGACATGCAGGCCCCTCGGACGGTCAAAGACCTACAGCGGCTGAACGGACGGCTGGCCGCCCTATCCCGATTCCTGTCCCGTTCGGGCGATCGCTGCCTAGCCTTCTTCCGCGCAATAAGAGATCCGAAGAATTTCCAATGGACGCCCCAGTGTGAGGAGGCTTTCCGACAGGTCCAGCAGCATTTAGCCAACCTTCCCCGCCTTGCTTCAGTCACTACTAGGGAAGAGCTCTGCGTTTACCTAGCTGCCTCACGGCACGCAGTCAGCTCGGTACTCGTCAAAGAAGCCGGCGAACAGCTCCCCGTCTACTACACTAGTCATATCCTGACCGGGCCCGAGGAGCGATATCCTCCAATCGAGAAGCTCGCCCTCGCGCTCGTGCTGGCAGCCCGAAAGTTACGCCCCTACTTCCAAGCTCATCCGATCAAGGTAATCACCGACCAACCTCTCAGTCAAGTACTATCAAAATTCGACGTCGCAGGTCGACTCCTCAAGTGGTCGGTCGAACTCGGAGAGTTCGACATCCGCTACACGCCCAGGACCGCCATCAAAGCACAAGCACTGGCCGACTTCATCTCCGAGCTCACCCATCCCGAGGAGCGGCCGAGTGAACTAGGCGGAACATGGGTCCTACAGGTGGACGGCTCGTCCGCTTCAACCGGCGCAGGCGTAGGACTGGTGCTGTCGGCCCCCGACGGGCAGACGTTCGAGCGTTCCCTCCGCTTCGGGTTCCATGCCACCAACAATGAAGCCGAGTACGAAGCACTCCTGGCGGGGCTCAGACTATCCCGCGAAATGCAGGTCGACGCCATCAAAGTCCTCACCGATTCGCAGCTGGTGACCGAGCAACTTAACGGCGGATATGTGGCCAGAGAACCCGCCATGGCAAAATACGTAGCGGAGGTAAAAAACTTAGCCTCCTGTTTCGCACACTTCACGATATCCAGGGTGCCAAGACTACAAAACGACCGTGCCGATGAGTTGGCCAAGCTAGCCTCGAAGCGACCCCCGGGCGCCACCCACGGGATCGAGGAGCTCCCCTCCCCCTCTATCCCGGTCGCGTGTGTTTCGGCGGCCGGCTCCCAAGCCACCTGGTTAGGGGACATGCTGCGCTACAAACGCGACGGGACCCTCCCCACCGACGAAGCCGCAGCCCGACGTATTCGCCGGAAACATGCATGGTACTCCGAAGCCAACGGCCGGCTGTACAAGCGGTCTTTCTCCCACCCTCTTCTACGGTGCCTCGAGCCAGAAGAGGCGGCGGTTGTCCTGGCTGAGGTCCACGAAGGGATTTGTGGAGAGCACATCGCCGGCCGGACCCTGGCCTGCAAGATTCTCCGCCAAGGCTATTACTGGCCCACCATGGTCCAGGACGCGATGGCCTACGTACGGAAGTGCGGCCCGTGCCAAAAGCACGCCCGGACCCCCCAACTTCCGGTGGTCCCGCTCTCCCCCATCACATGCGCGTGGCCATTCGCGCAATGGGGGCTGGATCTCCTCGGCCCCTTCCCACCAGCCTCAGGGCAGAGAAGATACATCGTGGTCGCAATAGACTACTTCACCCGATGGCCGGAAGCCGAACCGTTGGCGGCGATCACCGAGCAGCAGATCGAGAAGTTCATATGGAAAAACATCGCGACCCGGTTCGGCCTCCCCAGGACCATCGTCACGGACAACGGGACCCAGTCCTCCGGCAAAAGGATTCAGGAATTCTGCGCTAGCTATGGAATCCGGTTAAAACACAGCTCGGTAGCCCACCCCCAAACGAAAGGACTAGCCGAGGTAACAAACCGATCTATCCTGGATGGGCTCAAAAGAAGGGTATCAGCTTCCCGAACGGCCTGGGTCGAGGAGTTACCCAGCATCTTGTGGTCCTTGCGGACCACCCCCAAAACAGCCACCGGGGAGTCACCCTACAGCCTCTCGTATGGGACCGAGGCCGTCCTTCCCCCCGAGGTAGTATTCCCCACCCCTCGAGTAGAAGAGTATCAAGAGACCACATCGGACCAGGGGCTGCGCGCCGGCCTGGACCTGATCGAAGAGCGGCGCGCCGGCGCACACCGGAGGGAGCTTTCTTACAAAAGAGCAGTTGCCCGGGTGTACAACCGCAGGGTACGACCTCGGCCCATTAAAATGAACGACTTAGTCCTGCGAAGGGCCGAAGTTAGCAACCCGACCAGGGCCGGGGGCAAGCTGGCCCCCAACTGGGAGGGACCTTATCGGATCATCGAGGTAGTCCAATCGGGCACATACAAGCTCGCGACAATGGACGGGTCCCGCTTGCCGAGAACATGGAACGTCCGGAACCTTAAAAGATTTTTTGTTTAGAACAAGGCAAGATCGCGCCGCCAAGCAAAAGGCCTCTCTGGGCGGACAGTACACGAATGATAGAAAGCTTCCTTTATTTCAAAAATGGAGAAATACAAGGATCGGCGCCCAGAAGAAGCACAAAGGCTCGGCGCACATAAAGTCCACAGGGCGGAAGACCGTCCTCATGGCCGGGGGACCTCCAAACGGTCGTCGAAGGGAACCTCCTCGGGCATGTCCACACCTCGGTCTTCGGGGTGAGAATTGAAGGGGTCCTCGTCCACCGCGAGACCAGGATGACGAGCACGGAAGCGCGAAGTAGCGATTCGATACCCGTATTCAAAAGATACCCGCCCTGTCCGCGTCAGCCCAAGTTCGAACCCTTCCGACTTCTTGTACGCCTCGATCAGTGCCTTATCCTTCAGAGGTCGAAGCAGGGATTCCTCCGCCAATGCCTCCGAAGCCTTTTTTATCTCGGCGTTTGCGCCCTCCAGCTTCTTGCTAAGGGCACTCGCCTCGGCCTTCACCAGACGGAGCTCGGTCCGTTCTATCCGTATCAGTTTTTGAAGCTCCCCGTTGGCCTCCTTCATGGCGTCGTTTGCTTCTTGGGAAGCCTCAAGCTCCGATCGGAGACGGACGACTTCCGCCTCAAAACCCGAGGCACGCTCCTCAGCAGCCGCCACGACCTCCGGCCCGTTTTTTGCCTGAATCTCCGCCATCTTGTAACGGACAAACTTCTAAATAAGATGTTGGTTGTAATGCTTATGTCTGTCCGTTGTCTTTTGGCATGTTCATGCCTTGTATAGCAGGTAGAGGGGCGGCCGAAGGCTTATAAGTCCCATTTTAGTTGGGTTGGTGGCCTCTTTAGGCTTGTAAATAAAGGTTGTGTCATGTGGACACGTTCGAGAGCTTTTCGGTCTGTAATGGACCATTTTACCCTTTGTTGTGCAACTATTCAGAGCTTGTAGAGTCTGTTTATAATTTGCATTGTCTATGAAGTGTTTTTCGGACATGTTTGCTTGTGGATCCCGATTGAGGCGTTCTCTTTAACCCGTTCTCTCTTTTGTTGGTCCTAAGGGACAATGGGAGGCTTCGGGGAGGCTGACCTTCGCGGACGGACGCGCGAGGGTGCCGCACGCCTTAGGCAAAACCAGCTAAGGTCGTGACAATATGGTATCAGAGCGGGACAAGCACTCATAGAAACACTTGACATGCAAACGTGGGGGACCTAGTGGGGCTGCATGGAGGGCAGTCAGCACACGCGCGACCGTTTGAGGGAAAACGGGCATGGAGATGTAGGGAAAGAGTCGCTCAGAGGAGCGGGCATCTGACATTGGCATTCAGAGGAATGGCCAACCCTTCGCGCAAGAGGCACCACGAGAACAGGCAAGCTTGGAAGAATGCGGAGCGCACAAAGGTTGGGATGGCTGAGTTTGAGCTACGGCTCAACGTTGACAACAATACTTGATGGTGCTCTAGGCAGGCGAGGCGCTTGGCAAGAATGAGACCATCCAAGGTGGAATGAGTTGCTCAACGACCAAAAGAGTTATGCAAAGCTCACAGAGGTGAGGGGAATTGCTAACTCGAAGAATTTGGTACTCATGCATGGGCTTGTATGCGGACGATGGAATGTTCGTGGCCATCCCAAGGCGGTCGAGACTCGGCGCCAATGGAGCATTAAAACTTTCTCTTCGGCATGCAAAGGATACGTCCGTAGAAGGCTGAAGTGTGCAACGAGTTCAGCATGTTGCTAGGCCTTGAGGGGTGCAGTGGTGGCTGTATTGACGTGGAGGCGCAATCTAGCAAGTGCGTTTGCAAGAGGCAGAACAATGCACTGTTTGTTCAGCAGATCGGAGTAGTCCAAGGGGATGGGGGTCTCCGAAACGAAGAGAGATGTTGCTCCAACGGGACAGTTATCTAGGAGGGATAAGTCTCGGCACTCCAGAGGGAGAATCATGTGAGATGGACTTCACATGTTTAGGAGGAGTACCTCACAAACAACAACTTCATGAAGCTCGATGGACTGAGCAAGCGGCGAGGAGTTGTCGCATGATCTCGCTCGAGAGAATGCATTGGTGGATGCATTGCGAGATCAAGTGGGGGAGCGACCTGAAGCAACTTAAATGAAGGCACACTTAGAGTCGATATGGAGATCGGACTCAAGGGAGGGTTGACCCGTGGAATGGTGGGCGCGAGGGCCACCATCGACTCAATGCAAGAACGAGGAGCGGAGCAACTTGGGTGTAACTTGGCGAAGTACCCAAGCCGCATGAAGGGAGCCAGCAGTGAAGTTGGAACATGGAGCAGAAGCACAGTGCTTTCCTTAGACAGAGGTCAAAGACATGAACTCTTGCAGAGGCAAGGGTAGGATCATGTTGTTCCATGGGTCCTTCTTTCTGACGGAGCGGACTCATCTTGCATGGTGCCAAAGACGAAGGGAGTTTCGCGGCACATGCACCTTAACTCGGAAGAGCATTTGATGGAGGAACTAAGGCGACTCAACTTGCGGAGGCGAAGTTGGGTTCAGAAGGCCTTAGCACGGGGCAAGAGGACGCAGAGGCGGGTACTCTTGAAGAATATGCCATAGTGTTGCCATTTGAGTTGCTATGAAGGAAGCAGTGCGCAGCGGAGATTGTGCTGGTAGGGGCAGAGGCCTAGGATCCAGACAATGGTGCACAGATCAGTGAAGTCGGTGGACTTCGGGAGCTACTAGGCGACGGACTGTCCTAGAGCGGTGCTTCATCTAGGTGTGACCCAGGAGTGGGTGGATGAAGGTCGATTGCCAGAGGAGCGAACAAAATCGAAGGTGGAAGGGACCCTGCGATGTATTGGCAGAGGCCACACATGAAGGGTTCACAATTCGAGTTTATTCCACAAGGATCAGAATGCAATGGAGATGTCACCAGGAGGCGACATGGTGCAGCGGATCGTGGTGGAACAGTTCGTGGCAATGCGATACACACAATAAGTCCCGTGAGGGATGAGATCATATGGAGGTATGATCGGGAGCTACTGGGAGCTCCACTTCGGTGAACAACACGACGGCAAGAAGGGCTATGGATTCAAGGAGTGAAGGCCATGGTACCGCAGAGGCGGGTCTTCCGTGCGTGCATCGAATTTTGCATCGGATGAAAGCCTTGGTCATCAGCATATGGGGGCTGTGTTCCACCAAGGGAAAAGTTCGATTGCAAGTACCAGTGAGTCCCATGGGAGGGACTTGATCATACAGCAGTATGATCAAAGCAGTTGGAGAGTTAGACTGCTCCAGAGCTCACATTCGCTTAAGGGAGCCCGACAAGTCGGAGGACAAGGTCGAGTAAGCGAACGTTGCTACCAAGGAAGCTAAGGAGAGCAGAATCGGTGCAAACCCTACAACGTGATGGCAGTGGCCATGCATGGGAGTTGCAGTCTGTCTTTCCATCGACCAAACAGACTGCTTGGAGAACACAGTGGTGTTGAAGCAGGGGGTCGAAAGGGGCGAGGAAGCAACGACGAGTCCAGAGGGACTTAGCTACCCAATATCAAGCATCAGTTAGAATGGAGGTGGACTCAGAGGAGGGCCACGGAGACATCTCTACTGATTGTGAAGAAAATGGATACAGAGGCGAGGCGACGGATTGTAGGGCCATGGGCATGGCAGCGCCATGGTACCGCAGAGGCGGGACTTCCGTGCAAGTCATTGATCCCTTGCTCTCATGGAGGGAGAGCGCTTGGTCGTGAAAGGGGCCGAGGAGGTGGAGCATGCAGAGGCAATCTCCAAGTACCGAGACAAGGCTGAAGGGCAGAGGCCAAGAAACTTCGTAAGACCGGTGTCAACAAGTTTCTCATCAAGATAGCCGTAAGTGAAGGACTTCGGGTCACGCAAGAGTGCACGACCAAGGAACGAAGCAGGCAGTACACGGTGCTGTACCTTTGCTACTCAGTGGAGTAGGCGGCAGGGTTGATGGAGAAGACGGTACAATCCCAGAGGCGACCTCATCTATCAGAGAATTACTCCAAGTTGGGGTGAAAACTTCCTGCATTCCAGAAGTTCAATGGCTTTGAGAAGGTGAATCACAGTAGCTAACTCAACGCAAGGAGTGCAAACACTTCAAGTGCTTCAGAAGTGTGAGCAAAGAGCAGGCGAAGACCAGTAACCAGCTCGATGCATGAAGTACAACCTCGAGGAGGCGGGCGAAGTCAAAGTAACCTTTGCCTTCTCAACTCTTAAGAGAATGGGCGAAACCGAGTACCCCAGTTCTCTTATCTATCCAGCAGAGGAGCTCTGCACAAGTTCAAAGACCCTTCGAAGATAATGGAAGACAATAGTTGTCAAATCCTCACCAACGGTGATCAATGCTACTGAGAGTAGATCGTCCGCTTCATTTCCCAACGAAATGCCAATCGAAAGCGGAAGTGATGCGAACCTACTTGGATGTGACAACTAACTGAAAGAAGAGTCAATGAGCAGATTTTGTGGAGGAAGGACCCAAAACTTCAGAAGTTTGCGAGGCGATGCTCGTTAAAGCTCCAACAAGCATCCACCCAGTTCAAGCAGCATGTGGAAATTTTTCGAGACTGGCGCAGAAAAGATGGTCTTTTCCTTCATTTGGTGGATCCGCAAGAATCGACATGGATCAACACAACTCAGCCAACCCCACACCAGAGTCAGAGTCATTGGCGAGTTGAAGCAGCATGGCGGATCAAAGGTTCGACTACTCAGAAACAGCAGCGGAGAGCAGCTGGGAGCCAGGAGGCGCATTGCAGCTGGAGCAGAAGATTGAAGACTCAGCAAAGGCGAAGAGTTGCAGTGTTCACAAAGGCTTCGACGAGGACGTCGAAGGGATAAGTGGGGGAGAATGTAACGGACAAACTTCTAAATAAGATGTTGGTTGTAATGCTTATGTCTGTCCGTTGTCTTTTGGCATGTTCATGCCTTGTATAGCAGGTAGAGGGGCGGCCGAAGGCTTATAAGTCCCATTTTAGTTGGGTTGGTGGCCTCTTTAGGCTTGTAAATAAAGGTTGTGTCATGTGGACACGTTCGAGAGCTTTTCGGTCTGTAATGGACCATTTTACCCTTTGTTGTGCAACTATTCAGAGCTTGTAGAGTCTGTTTGTAATTTGCATTGTCTATGAAGTGTTTTTCGGACATGTTTGCTTGTGGATCCCGATTGAGGCGTTCTCTTTAACCCGTTCTCTCTTTTGTTGGTCCTAAGGGACAATGGGAGGCTTCGGGGAGGCTGACCTTCGCGGACGGACGCGCGAGGGTGCCGCACGCCTTAGGCAAAACCAGCTAAGGTCGTGACAATCTGGTGGCTGAGCTCAGCATTACGACAAACGAGGTCCCCGACGGTTCGGCCGGCGTCCCGCACCCTGTCCATCAGGGCCGTCGCATAATGAAGACCCTGCAAAAGGAGAAGAGTGTCAAGAAAGCCGACACCGAGCAGCCAAACATCAAAAGAAAGATATACTTACCCAGACCAGCGACTGAGCAGACTTGTTAAGGAGCGTTTCCGAGGTCAGGGTGTACAAATCCCGAGCCAGGTCGGGGTGGAGCGCCCCTCGGAGGAACGCCGCAGAGGGATCCCCTCCGGCCCACACCCTATCCCCCCGGAAGAGACCCTCCCAGCGGGCGACCAGGGGCTCGCGGGGTTCGCCACGCGGGATCTCGCCGACCAGCCGTGCCAGGAACGGCTCCCCATCCCCAGCCGGGAGCCGGCACAAGCCAGGCACGGAGACAGGGTGGGGCCCCTTCCCCGCCACGCGCCGATCAGGTCCCCCCCCGCCCTGACGGGAGCTCATTCCCGGCCCTTTGGACGCACACACCTTCGCCTTCTTTGAAGGGCGCCCGTCCCCGACCTCCAAGGTGGCACCCTCCGTACCGGGCTGCGGTTCGGTCACCGCCGCCAAGGGAGGGGGCGACGGCTCGGTTGCCAGAGCAGGCTGTGGAGGTTGTGATTCGGTCGCCGGAGCGGGGGGAGGAGGCCGCAAGGCGGTATCTGGAGTCGGGAAAGGGGGCTGCGACGCCGGATCCTCCAGGAGTGACCGAAGGTTCACCATCTCTACAGGAAATGAAAAACATTAGCGTCCGAAACCAGCCACCAGAAGACCCGACACAACTATCACTCACATACCCTGAGGCACCGGGCTAAGGCCCGCCGCGACCAACCACTGCTCAGTCATGGTCCGGATGGCCTGCGACTTAGGGAGAACCTCTCTGAGCCTCTCCCGAGCTCGGCGATCCACTTCGCCCAAACAAGGGGGGGTGTTGTCAATCACCCTCGCAGACCACCGAACTCCGAAGCCCCAGTCCTGTGTACGGCTGACATAAAAAAACCTCCCCTTCCATCCCTTGTTATTGGAAGGGGCACCCCCAACGCGAAATCCAGGTCGAGCCGTTAAGAAGTAACCCCCCGAGCCTTTGCAAAAGCGGTAGCAAGAAAGAAAGAGGCTGAGGGTGGGGGTGATACGGGCATAATGGCACTCCCCCAGGAATACCACTAGGTAACGCCAGGAGTTCGGCGTTACCTGAGACGGAGAAACCCGCCAGAAGGACAAACAAGATACAATGAAGGGATGAAGGGGGAAACGCAAGCCCGCCTCCAGAGCATCAAGGGACAAAGCGAAACCCTTCGGGATCGGGTCATACGCCCGCTGCCCCGGCTCTGGTATACCGAGGGTGTGATCTCCCGGGATGCAATAGCGTTCGCGGAGTCCCTCCAGCAAAGGTTCATTCACAGTTGAGTCAATATCGTGCGGCCACATCAAAGCCTCAAGCGACCGCGCCACCTCCTCGTCAGGGGACTCGTCAAGGGTGGAAGGAGGACCGCCCCCTCCAGCCCCAAGCACGGGAGAAGAAGAGGGAGAGGAAGACGGAGAGGAAAGCAAAGAAGGAGAGGACGGCATCTCGACTGACCTCGAGAAGAAGATAAAAACCGGGAAGAAGCCGGGGACAAGCTCTGGGACACGATGGCGGGGCTCGAAGGAGGAAGCACGGCAGCAAGGGGGTGGAGGACAGGACAGGTGCCCAAACGATTAAAAGAGACACCCCCCCCGGAGTCAATGCCTCATCGCTTCCCGAGAATGGGCGGCAGCGCACTGGCGCAAAGGCGCGGCCGTTACGTCACATCGAAGAGCGCCCGAAGGCGCCCCGAATTAAAGAAAGGCCCTGACGTGGCGAACCCGGACGACACGGTGCCGCCCAAGGACCTCTTCGACCTCAGCGCCGGGAAACGTGCAAAGAAAGTAACCCCCATCAACAAGGCAACGATCGACACGACAGCATTTAAGAGCCGCCACGGCCGCTCCTCGGCCCCTCGGCTTTACGCCACCCAAGACACGCTCGGCCGCTCGTCGGCCCTTCGGCTTTACGCCACCCAAGACACGCTCTGCCGCTCCTCGGCCCCTCGGCTTTACGCCACCCAAGACATGCTCGGCCGCTCCTCGGCCCTTCGGCTTTACGCCACCCAAGACATGCTCGGCCGCCCCTCGGCCGCTCGGCTTTACGCCACCCAAGACACGCTCTTCCGCTCCTCGGCCCTTCGGCTTTACGCCACCCAAGACATGCTCAGCCGCCCCTCGGCCGCTCGGCTTTACGCCACCCAAGACACGTTCGGCCGCTCCTCGG
This sequence comes from Musa acuminata AAA Group, assembly GCF_036884655.1. Lineage (NCBI taxonomy): Eukaryota > Viridiplantae > Streptophyta > Magnoliopsida > Zingiberales > Musaceae > Musa > Musa acuminata. Next base: position 18,197,373 of record NC_088347.1, on the reverse strand, counting down.
CCCTTCGGCTTTACGCCACCCAATACATGCTCGGCCGCTCCTCGGCCCTTCGGCTTTACGCCACCCAAGACATGCTCAGCCGCCCCTCGGCCGCTCGGCTTTACGCCACCCAAGACACGTTCGGCCGCTCCTCGGCCCTCCGGCTTTACGCCACCCAAGACATGCTCGGCCGCTCCTCGGCCCCTCGGCTTTACGCCACCCAAGACATGCTTGGCCGCTCCTCGGCCCCTCGGCTTTACGCCACCCAAGACACGCTCGGCCGCTCCTCGGCCCTTCGGCTTTACGCCACCCAAGACATGCTCGGCCGCTCCTCGGCCCTTCGGCTTTACGCCACCCAAGACATGCTCAGCCGCCCCTCGGCCGCTCGGCTTTACGCCACCCAAGACACGTTCGGCCGCTCCTCGGCCCTCCGGCTTTACGCCACCCAAGACATGCTCGGCCGCTCCTCGGCCCCTCGGCTTTACGCCACCCAAGACATGCTTGGCCGCTCCTCGGCCCCTCGGCTTTACGCCACCCAAGACACGCTCGGCCGCTCCTCGGCCCTTCGGCTTTACACCACCCAAGACATGCTCGGCCGCCCCTCGGCCCTTCGGCTTTCCACCTCCCGACACATACTAGGGCCCTTTCCGGTCCCTCGGCCTTAGGCCGCACGGGAATCCATTCCTCTGCCGCACCCCCAGGGTCTACGACTCCGCACCCGACCGACTCGAAGAACGAAAGCCATGCCTCGGACTCTCGCTACGACTGCCGACGCATAGCTTCTTTCCGGGGGGGAATATGATGAGTGCAATAATGGCGAAACGACGTGAATGACGTCAGCCACCCTGTACCGTGACTTCACTCCACGGTCAACGAAACCCTGGGACGCCGTCCCAGGCGCATCAACGCCCGGACTGGATCCCGTCCGTCACCACAACACCCTCACCCCTCGTCCAACGAGCCCAGCTCTGCGCCTTCCAGGGCTCGGTCAAGGGTAAGGAACACGCCAGTCGAGATGCGCTATACCCTGCCGCAGCCCAATCTCCAACACAGCCCCAATGGGCGTGTCAGACGCAGCGCGAGGTACTTACCCAGGCCCATCTATAAATACTGGAGGGTTCCAGACGAGGAGGGGGAGGAGAGACTCGCACACCACACTTGTATGGAGGCATTCCGTCCTCCAAAACCCCCTCCACATCTCTCCCTCTAACTTGATCGTCGGAGGGGTCGTGCCGAGCTTTCCGACCCGACCTGTGTGCAGGAGCGAAGACGAGGTGGCCTCTTCCCGGCGCTGCTGCGGAGCTACCGACCCGATCTACCGCCCGTAGCCACCATCCCGACCGGGAGACTCCGGGGGAGCTGCGCCCGAGATCCTCGACATTCCGAGCCCCAGAACCGAGCCGCGTCGGCCCCGAGGCCACGGCTTAAAAAGTTACTTACCGTAACAAAAACATTAAGTAATATATTATTTATATTTCAGAACTAAATTCTATACAAATCAAAACCTATATAATCTGTTATTTATATTTTAGAATGAGGTCCAACTCGGATTAACCCAAACCGACCAAATTCGATACTAACCATAACTAATAAATTTATTAAGAGATTACTATTTACAATCATATTTTTATTATTTATAGCCTCATGTTGAAATTTTTGAATATTTATAAGTTAACCACAGTTAAGTAAACATATATGCCGTCAATTTAGAACTCAATTCTAATGAGATCTTTTCACTCCTTTCATATCATCCCCTCCCTTTTTTTTTTTTTTCCTTTTCTCTTTCTTCTTCTTCTTCTCCCTGTCGAATGAGGTTGGCACCAACGACATCCGTAATTGACAGAGCTGATGGCTACGACATTGCTGGTGATGATGATGGATGGGGGAGCATCAGGGGCAAGGAGCATGGGCTAGGGGTGACGAGCGATGGGGAGAGTCTGCAAGTTGCGTAGGCAAGCAAATTGGGGTGTAGCATTTAATGGTAGGGAGTGATGGGGGTAAGCTGAGGTTGGTAATCAGCAATAGCGAGCGGTGGGAAGAGTTAATGGCAATAGGGTGCTAGGCTACGAGGAAGGGAAAAAAAAAAAAACAGAAGGATAAAAGGTAAGGGGTTATGAATAGTAAAATATTAGTTTATTAATTTTAAGAGATTATGAATAGTAAAAAAGAGCTCTTAATAAAAAGCTCAATTTATTATTAGATAATTTATCAAAAAATCCTATAATGATTGATAGGGCATATTTTGGCTCTATGTGAACCATCAGACCGACCCGACACCATATGCCTCGTAAGCGCAGGGTGCACATCACGTCAAGCTCCAACGATGCGACTATGCGACCTGACCACACTAAGAGCTGGGGGCGGTGTCGTACGATGCGACTATGCGGCCTGACCACACTAAGAGCTGGGGGCGGTGTCGTCTGACGTCGCTCAAGCACCCCTGAAGACGCCATCTCGTCAGAGAGGTTGTTCCGCCCCCAGAGTTAACGGCCATGTCGGACCAGGGCCCGACCAATTCTCGCATGTAGGTATAAATACCCCCGACTTGATCCAGAAAAAGGGGGGAGGGAAAAAGGGAATAAAAATGAATCTAACTTGCTCATCGGAGAGGCCAAAGTCGGGACACACCCGACGAAGGCCTTTTTGTAGGGAGCTGGTCGTCACCAAGTCGCAAGCGCCTTCACCCCGAAGTCGTCTCCCAATACGTAGAGCAAAGCGACCGTGGCTCGGATCCGACCGGCTCTAGTCTCGTCTCTCGTTCCAAAGAGGAGCCCGTGTGGTGAGGAAGGTCGCCATCTATCCTAGGGATGAGCGGACACCTCTTCCCGCAAACAGAGCTCGGGGTCGGTAGACCTTGGAAAGACAACCCTCGCGTTCCTCCTAGAATTTCCCGACGTTGGCACGTGGGCCTAACCGTGCTGACTCATCAGTCACCGTACTTTTGTTTCTTAACAGATTGGCGCTAGAAGGAGGGCCATGTCGCAGGAACAGCTAGCGGGAACGCACCCCGGGCGGGAGCTCCCGACCAACCTCCCTTCCGCCGAGCCAGAAGGACAAGCCCTCTCCGCCCCTGCGAACGAAAGGATTCCGGCTTCAATGCCTGATCGTTACTAACGCTTGTTCAATGACCCGGGACTATCACCCCTGGGGCTCGCCTCGGGGGGCCCGATCGTGATGCCCGAGGCGTTCCTTAGCCTAACCAAGCAAGTACAGACCATGGCAGGCATAATGCACACACTCGCCTTGATTATTCCCCAAATCGGGCGGCCCCCGACGCCCCCAACCGATCCGGCCCGGTAGCCCCCGAGCGGGGAACAGCTCGGGGTTGGGGGAGCCTCTAGGCAGGCAATGGACCCGAGGGGTCCTCTCGAGCAAAACGCGCTCACACCCTACCGAGCCACCCCATCTCATCTAGAGCCCAACATTATATCATTCAATTCGTTGGAGGACTCATTTAGAACCTAGTTGTCCCGGGTCAATTAGCGCTTGGACGCGTTCCAGCGTAAGCTTCGGAGATCGTGTAGTGAGCCCAGCGAGGGCACTTCAGGTGGGTCCGCCTTTACCCAAGAAGTGCAGGACAAGCTGGTACCCCTTAACTTTAGGTTCCTGACATTGGAAACATACGATGGAGGCTCCGATCCCATGGAGCATGTCTTTGTATTTTGGGCCCAAATGGCCTTTTACGGTGCCTCCGATGCGTTGATATGTCGAGCATTTCCGACCACTCTACGCAGCTCGGCACAGACTTGGTTCAGCCAGTTGCGCCAAGCTTCAGTCTCGTCCTTCGACCAGTTGGCTTAGGAATTTGAGCAAAGTTTCCTCTCCAGCATGTGACCCAGGCCCTCTATAGCCTATTTGCTCGCACTATCTCAGTGTGAGGACGAGTTGAGTTCGTGGCACGGTTCACCACCGAGATTCGAGGTTTTCTGGATGCTCACCCTTCTCTAATCTTCCAGGCCTTTCTAATGGGCCTCAAACCTTCAAGGTTCTTCTGGTCACTGATCGAGAAGCCGCCAATGGCCATTTCTGAGATGCTTCAACGCGTCAACCAGTATGTTGCTGCAGAGGCTTTGGTGGTAGGGAGACGCGTGGAAGGAAAGAAGCCAAGGATGGAGTTGTCTTGAGGAACGACCTCGGCGGTCCCGACGCCTCCCCACCGAGGGCCCAGCCGACAAGAGCTACTGCTCCCAAGTCCACCACCTCTCCCCCTAAACGCATCCCATACCGAGATCTTCCTCCAGATCAAAGAGATGGGCCTCTTACAGCAGCCTTGCCCTATGAAGGCCGCTCGTAGAGACCAATCTAAATACCATAGGTTCCATCGGGACCACGACCACGACACGGAGGACTGCCATGACCTCCGGAACCAGATAGAAGCACTAATCCGGAGAGGCCACCTCGGATGCTATCTCAAGTCCCGGGAGGTGACTCTGCGCCCCAGAGGGCCCCCCGAGAGATAGATCGATGTCATCTCTGGCGGGCCGGTAGCCGGCGGCACTAGCACGGCAGCAAGAAAGGCCTACGCATGCAGCACGATGGAGAAGCATCCCCGGCCTAAGCACAAGCCTATAATTACCTTTAGAGCTGGAGAGGTCGAGCGCTCCCACCATGACGACGCTCTAGTGATCTCCATCCAAATCGCCAACGCCCGAGTCAAGAGGGTGATGGTTGATACGGGGAGTTTCGCCGACATCCTCTACTTCGATGCCTTTGGGAGGCTCGGTTTGACCTAGGAAAATCTTACCCATGTGACGTCAGCTCTTACAGGGTTCACCAGAGATTCCATCTCCCTGCTTGGAACCACAGTGCTCCCCATCACCCTCGGGGAGGAACCAAGGATGAAAACAGTAATGACCACCTTCATGGTGGTCGACCTACCATCGGCCTATAATGTCATCCTCGATCGCCCGACCCTCAACAGGATTCAAGCGGTGGTCTCTACCTATCACAGAACCATCAAGTTCCAAACCTCGGTAGGGATTGGGGAGGCTTGGAGTGACCCAAGGGAGTCGAGGCGATGCTACCTCATCGCAGTCACTCTCCCGCCGAATCCTCGCCCAACCCTCGTGAGGCACCTGTACTACAAATGACGCTGGAGCCCCTGGAGCTGCTTATCGAGGTGCCCTTGAAGCGGGGCAGACCCGACCAGATCGTTAGAGTCAGGGCTGCGCTCCCCGAGGTGGACCGGCTCCACCTTATCAATTTCCTGAGGGAGAACACTGACCTATTTGCGTGGTCCCCCGAAGAGATGCCTAGGATCGACTCGGAGGTGGCGCAACACCAGCTCAACGTCGACCCTAGGGCGTGATCAGTAAGGCAAAAGCTTCGAAGGTTCACCCTCGACTGGTAGAGGGTGATTCGAGACGAGGTCGATCACCTCATAAAGGCCGGGTTCGTCGCCAAGATTAAGTACCCCCGATGGTTATCTAATATAGTCCTCGTTAGAAAGCCTAATGGAAGTTGGAGAATGTGTATTGATTATACCGATCTCAATCGAGCATGCCCCAAGGACTGCTATCTGCTCCTTAGGATAGACCAGTTGGTCGACGCCACCGCTGGTCATGAACGCCTTACGTTCTTGGACGTGTTCTCCAGCTACAACCAAATCCGGATGGCGACCCAAGATCAGGAAGATACTACCTTCATCACCAACCAAGGGGTGTACTGTTACAAAGTAATGCCTTTTGGCCTGAAGAACACTGGTGCGACCTACCAAAGGATGGTCGACAAGCTTTTCAAACACCAGCTCGGGAGAAATATGAAGGTGTACATAGATGACATGATTGTAAAAAGCAAGGTCATAGGGACACATTTGGCTGACCTGGCGAAAGCATTCCAAACCCTCATACAGTTCAACTTGCATCTAAACCCAGCAAAGTGCGTCTTCGGGGTCAGCTCGGGGAAGTTCCTCGGCTTCATCATTCACTGACGGGGAATTGACGCCAACCTAGAGAAAGTTCATGCCATTACTGAGATGCACTCCCCCCGCTTGGCAAAAGAAGTGCAGCGACTTGCCAGAAGGTTGGCAGCACTCAGCAGGTTTGTATCGTGTTCGGGCGATAAGAGCCTCACTTTTTTCCGAGTTCTTCGACGAGCCGGCAGCTTCACTTGGACCCCAGAATGCGAGGAGGCCTTCGAAAAGTTGAAGAAATGGCTCGTCCACCTACCCCGACTCACCTCGCCTGAACCGGGTGAGACCCTCAGCCTCTACCTGGCGGCCTCGCCACAAGCCATTAGTTCAGTGTTAGTTCGGGAGGTACCACCGACGCAACAGTCGATGCATTACGTTAGCCACGTCCTCGGAGGGCCCGAAATACGCTACCCCCATGATCGAAAGGTTAGCTCTTGCCCTGGTCTTGACGGCCCGGAAGTTGCGGCCCTACTTCCAAGCTCATACAATCAGAGTAGTCACTGACCAACCGCTACGGCAGACCCTATCCAACTTCGACACATCGGGTTACATGCTACGGTGGTCGATCAAGCTCAGCGAATTCAACATCCAGTACTCCCCCAGGTCTGCCATGAAAGCTCAGGTGTTGGCCGATTTCATTTCCGAGCTAACGCTTGAGGACCAAGCCGTAGGGCGACAAAGTGGCCGAGGCACGTGGACGTTGCACGTAGATGGCTCTTCCACTTCTGAGGGAGCCAGGGTCGGTTTCATCCTTAGAGGTCGGTCGAGATAAACCTATGAAAGATCTCTCCAATTAAAGTTTTGGGCCACCAACAACGAAGCTAAGTACGAGGCGCTACTCCACGGTCTGCGTCTCACTCTGGAGTTACATGTGGGCAACCTTGAAGTCTTCAGTGACTCCCAACTAGTAACAGGGCACATCAACGGGAGCTGTGAAGCCCGAGGCCCCACGATGAAAGTCATCGTCCAACCGCTACGGCAGACCCTATCCAACTTTGACACATCGGGTCGCATGCTGCGGTGGTTAGTCAAGCTCAGCGAATTCGACATCCAGTACTCCCCCAGGACCGCTGTTAAAGCTCAGGTGCTGGCCGATTTCATTTTCGAGTTGATGCCCGAGGACCAGGCCGCAGGGCGGCAAAGTGGACGGGGCACGTGGACGTTGCACGTAGATGGCTCTTCCACTTTTGAGGGAGCCGAGATTGGTCGAGAGAAACCTACGAAAGATCTCTCCAATTAAAGTTCTGGGCCACCTACAACGAAGCTGAGTACGAGGTGCTACTTCACGGTCTGCGTCTCGCTCTGGAGTTACATGTGGGCGACCTTGAAGTCTTCAATGACTCCTAACTAGTAACAGGGCACATCAACGAGAGTTGCAAAACCCGAGACCCCACGATGATATCATACCTAATGGAGGTAAAGCGGCTCGCCCGCTGTTTCGACTACTTTTCAATCACTAGAATACCTCGGGCACAAAACAAGTGGGCCGACATGCTGGCCAAATCAGCCTCCACCCGCACCCCTGAGTCGGTCTCAACCACTGAGTTTGTGGCGGTCCCGACCATATCGACTCACGAGGTTGCCGAAATAAATCTACCCCCGAATTGGATAGAAGAGATCCTCCGCTACAAGGTGGGTGGGAAAGATCCTGATGATCTCGCGGCTGCAAGATGGCTGAGGCGAGCTCAAGCATGGTACTGCGTCATCGGTGGAAGATTGTACCGAAGGGCATTCTCTCAACCCCTCCTGCGCTGCCTCGCGCCGTCGGAGGTTGAAGCCGTCCTCGCCAAGCTCCACGAGGGAATATGTGGGGAGCATGTCGGGGGGTGGACCTTGGCCTTTAAGACCCTTCCGCAGGGGTACTACTAGCCGTCCATATGCTAGGACGCCATGACGTACGCACAACAGTGCATGTAGTGTCAGCGGCATGCCTGACTGCCACACCAAACGGTGGTCCCCTCGACCCCCATGGATGTGGCTTGGCCCTTCGCCTAATAGGGGCTCGATCTCCTCGGGCCTTTCCCTCCGACGTCAGGCCAGCGACGTTTCCTCATTGTCGAGGTCGACTACTTCACGAAGTGGGTCGAGGCCGAACCCTTGGCCTCCATCACTGAGAGGCACGTTCAGAACTTCACATGGAGGAACATCATCACCTGGTTCGGGATCCTAAGGTCTATCGTCGCCGACAACGGGACCCAATTCAACAACAGTAAGTTCAAGGCATACTGTTAGTCCTACGGGATTCAGTTGAAGTTCAGCTCGGTCGCACACCCACAGACCAATGGTCAGACCGAGGTGATGAACCGAGCAATAATTGAAGGCCTCAAGAAGAGAATCTCAGGTGCACGTGGGGCCTAGGTGGACGAGCTCCCCAGCATCCTATGGGCGAATAGTAAAATATTATTTTATTAATTTTAAGAGATTATGAATAGTAAAAAATGAGCTCTAAATAATAAGCTCAATTTATTATTAGATAATTTATCAAAAAATCCTATAGTGATTGATAGGGCGCATTTTGGCCCTATGTGAACCACCGACAGACGCTGCAGATCGACCCAACACTATACGCCTCAGAAGCGCGGGGTGCACGCCATATCAAGCTCCAACGGTGCGACTGTGCGGCCTGACCACCCCAAGAGCTGGGGGCGGTGCCGTCTGCTGTTAGGGCAGTGTCGTCTGACGCCGCTCAAGCACTCCCGAAGACGCCATCTTGTCAGAGAGGTTGTTCTGCCCCTAGAGTTAACGGCCATGCCGGACCAGGGCCTGACCAATTCCCGCATGCAGGTATAAATACGCCTGACCTAATCCAGAAAAAGGGGGGAGGGAAAAAGGGAATAAAAACGAATCTAACTTGCTCATCGGAGGGGCCAAAGTCGGGACACACTCGACGAGAGCCTTTTTGTAAGGAGGTGGTCGTCACCAAGCTGCAGGCGCCTTCACCCCGAAGTCGTCTCCCAATACGCAGAGTACGGCGACCCAGTGGCTCGGATCCGACCGACGCCAATCTCGTCTCTTGTTCCAAAGAGGAGCCTGTGTGGTGAGGAAGGTCGCCATCTATCCTGGGGACGAGCAGACACCTCTTCCCGCAAATGGAGCTCGGGGTCGGCGGACGTTGGAAGGACAACCCTCGCGTTCCCCCCAAAAGTTCCTGACATCGGCACGTGGGCCTAACCGTGCTGACTCATCAGTCACGGTACTTGTGCTTCTCAACAGTGATGAACTTTTAATAAATGACACACTCATATTTGATTTTTACCAAAAAGATATCCTTTTTTTCAAAAGTTTTGATAATATCCAAGCCCAACAGGTCAATGGGTGGTTCGATCTAATCAAGTTGTATCCTTCTAGTGTCAAGTATATTCAGTTAGATCGAGTTCGATCAAATCGCTTATATTCAAGTTACACTCAAATCTCTTATATTCAAGTTACACTTGGGTTATAATCTAGTTACACTCGTTCACATAATCTATTAAAAATATATTATTTTTATATAAACTTCTTTTAAATTCATTATAAAAAAAGATTACTTGGGAAAATACCCTTTTTTGGACTTTCGTAATCAACCGTCCATATTTTGGTTATTCCCAATCAGTAATCTTTACCCCCCCCCCCCTCCCACTATTATGTGTTGAATTTTAGATTTTGATGATAAAATTGATCTAATCTACATTTTTAGTAATGCATGATTAACTTTGATCTGGAAAAATAAATTAAATAAAGTAAAAAAGAATCAGACGTTGGACCGGAGTGAATATATTAGAAGATTGGACGTCGATCGAAGGATCGGTTGACGTGCCGACAGAAGGACTTCGTGCCGTGAGTTCGGGCATCGGGCCGAAGGGTCGAATATTGCACCAAGGAGATCAGAAGTTACGGGAGGTCAACATGTCGATTGAGTAATACGTCGAAGGAGAGGATGATGCGCTAAAGGATTGAACAAAGCACTGAATGAACCAATGACATGCCAAACAACATAAAATTCTAATATTGTAATTGGTTGTCTTAATTGGTCATAATTGAGTTGGTTTTATGCGTAACTATGCCAACTCAATTAGGGGCCCATTGGGCCTAAGTTTGGACTATTTTGGGTCAAGTAAAAGGCCCATTCGGTCACCCAAGGTTAGGTGAAACACCTATGAGCTAGAAAAGTCAAGAGCACATTTTTCCAAGCTATCAGGCAGTGGTATCGCTAGTCAGCGTAGTGGTACTACCCAGACATAATCTCCCATAATATGTCAGGCGATGGAATCGCTGGACTGAGCAGTGGTACTACTAATGTCAGTGTGTCAAGCGATGGTATTGCTACACCGCCCAATACAAGTGGTGGTACCATCAGTATCTCGAAAACTTGGGGATTTAAATTTTGGCTCCAATCTTTGAAGCCATTTGGGGTATAGAAATACCCCACAAATTCCTGCTTATGCATAGTAAGAAATTAGAATAAAAACTCTATTCTTCTAATGTTGTAATCTTTTAAAGTGTAGAGTCCCTCCTCCTAGAGCTTAGTGATAGTCCTAAGAGAGGTGTGTGAGGGAACACTTGTAAAAGATGGGTGTAAAGGTTACCTCCTAAACCTGTGAAAAGGAGAAAAGAGTTATAAGGGTAGTTGATCTTCACCCGTTAGAAAGAAGATCGATAGTGAAAGACGGTGGCCTCGAGTGAAGAGGAATCAGGAGTGGACGTAGGTCGGGATGACCGAACTACTATAAAATCTGGTTTGCATTTACTTTATGCTTTTTATTTACATTGTAAATTGATTTCTTACTTTCCTATGCTCATTACGCTTTCGTACATTTTTAAGTTAAACATCTTTCTGATACAAGTTTTATCGAACGAAATTTTTGAATCGTCGAAAGTTTTACGAAAGTACTAATTTACCACTCCTCTTAGTATCGATTTCGGTCCTAACAGTTAGTATCAAAGTCACGTTTCTCTTCATTGGTTTAATACCCAAGAGAGATGACTTTTTTCGATAATATAGAGGGTTACTTTATCATTCGTCCTCCTATGTTCAATGGGATGAACTACATTTATTGAAAAACTCGAATGAAAGTTTTCTTACTTTCTATGGATTTGAATTTATGAAATATTATTGAAAGTAGTTTTCAAGAGTCTTCTAATCCAATGAAAGAATGGAATGATTTGGAGAAGAAAACTTTTTCTTTGAATGCTAAAGCGATGAACGCTTTGTTTTGTGCTCTAGATAAAAATGAATTTAATCTAGTTTCTATATGCAAAACTACACATGATATTTGACATACACTCAGAAATCATACATGAAGGCACAAGTAGAGTTAAAGAGTCTAAAGTCAATTTTTTTATCTATAGTTTTAAATTATTTCAAATGAAACCAAGTGAAACTATTGTTAATATGTATACCCGTTTTACAGATATCATTAATAGTTTAAAAGCTCTTGGTAAATATTTTTCTAATCTTGAACTTATAAACAAGATTCTAAAATCTCTTCCAAAAAGTTGAGATCCAAAAGTAACAATAATACAAGAAGCAAATGACCTAAACAATTTTTCACTTGAAGAACTTATCGGGTCTTTAATGAAATGACTTGTATTGAATATGATGAATATGAGAACTACCTTCTAAAGAATAAGAAGGATTTAGTACTTCGAACAATAGAATACCACTCGAGCGAAAGCTCAAGTTATGATGACATAGAACTTTTGATAAAAAAAATAAAAAATTCATGAAAAAGGCAAATTATAAACGAACTTAAAAATGACAGAACAACTTGCTATCAATCAAAAAAGTTACCAAAGAAGAAGAAAGCATTCAAGGCGACATAGGACGAATCGAGTATATCCAAAGAGGAGGACCAAACTAACAAAAGTGAGATGCGAACTATGCCTTAATGGCTCTCAACGATGAGATAAGTGGCTCAAACGAATCTTATTTACCTTATGATGAATTGCTTAATGCTTTTCATGATTTGTTTGATGAATATAATTTAGTTGGTAAAAATATATAAATTATTAAAAAATAACCATATTTTCTTTCTAATGAATTTAAAAATTTTAAAAATGAGTATGATAAATGCTTGTTAACCCCTTGTATTAAGTGTGAAGAATTAGATTCATTTAAGAAAAAAAATATAGTATTACAATAAACGTTAGAAAATTTTAAAATTGTTAGAAAATCTTTAAACATCATTCTTACCAATAATAGTGTAGAAAAAAAGGAATCGACCTTGTGAGTAATTACACTTAACAAAAGCCAACTACATTTATTAAAGGATCCATATTACATATTATCCCTAAGGTTAAGTATAGTTTTTGGGATAGACATAATCATTTTACATATAAATGTTCATTCAAAAAATATAATCCATATAAATTAGTTTGAATCCCTAAATGAACCATAAATGACCTTATGTCAAAAATCAAGATAGATAGATCCAACCACGAGGGACCCAAAGTCAAATAAGTACGTAAAAGAAACTCACATTTCTTGTAGACATCTTTATAATCAAATGCTATGAGCAAAAATAAAATTTTGATAGTTGTTGCTCAAGGCTTGTGACCGAAGATCCAACACACTTCACAAAGCTCACTAGCCGAAACAATAAAGGAAAGAGTATTAGAATTAGAATTATTGGTAACTAATCCTTTGATTGAAGATACTTCATTGTTTAATTTGTTATACAAGGGTATGCTTGTATTTGTAATGATTTTTGTGATGATTTTTTATTTTTTGATTTTAAACGATAATGTATGTTTTTGTTTGGTATAAAAGATAAAGACATGCTTATATGAAATAAATCACATAAATTGATACACATTAAAAAAGGGAATGCATTATTCTTGAAAATGTCTCTATCCCTAAAATCTTATTGAGTTTTTAATAAGAAATTAATGAATCTATTTATGTCATTTTGAATATTTTAAAAGTTATTTTGATGATTTGATGATTTAAATGAGTTTTACCTATATCTTGATCTTGATTTCTCGGAATTAATGACTTAATGTTTCTTTTGAAGATCTTTTGCTATTTGATATCCTAAGATTTCTTTTTGATTATTTAAGATGAGATTTATCAAAATGAATCATGTCTTTTAGTATTCACATGATCTTTGATATTATCTTTCATGATATGATTCTCAAGAAGTAAAATTTACAAACTTATCTCAAAAGTTTTGATTCTCGGATTTTGATGAAACCAATCGATAAGTGTTTATGAATTACAACTAACAATAATTTTTTCTTTACTAATAAGTGGTGTGCCATTTACTTCTTGGAGTAGGCTTGAATAGTTGACGACCATGACTCATCTCATCTCATCTATGAGATGTTAAATTCTCTCATAGGGCAATGTTGGTCTTATAATTTTGTGCTAGTTCTGTACCACAACATCCTTCGTGTTCTCGTCACCATATTAAAGTGATTTACATATTTTGTTATTAAATATCTGGCTGGAATTGTGTCCATGTTTTTTTCTTTTTTTGTTTCTTATGTTGCATATGTTATATGCTTGATTAAATTATCTAGTGAACTGATTTCATTGGGCAAAGGATGAGAATGACTAAACATTGCTGTGATTGTCTGAGAAATTTCCTGACATGTTGGTGCACTAAGTTGGTAAACCATGCCTTTACTTCCATTGATCAACATAATCCTCAGTTTGCTAAGCCAAGCTCAGGATCAAATTTACGAATATTTAGGTTTTAGTTTGATATATTATTGTGCATATACTTGCACTTCCTCATTAGCCTTACGAGTGCCCTTTTACATTTTCACAGCAAGGCAGTCTGTTGTTTGTTGTTTTTAAAAATACTCAACATGGTGAGTATTTTTAAAAACAACATTTGTTCATTGTCTCTTTTCTCGCTTTTGCACTAAAAACACACTCTGTGTTGGAAATCAGCACAACATTTGTTCTTGTTCTCGTAATGCAAGAAGAGTGAGAACAAATGTATGATCTTTATGCATTCCAGAGTTGTCATTAGAAAGAAAGGCTACCGTCAAAGATTAAGATCAAGAAACTAGAAAAGATTAAAAATCCACGGGCAATATTTAGCAGGATCTCAAACCCTAGGAAATAGATTTACGCGGATCGGAGGAGTTCACCTTGGTTGATCACCGGTTTCCACTACGCAATCTTGATCCACGCCGTCAAAGCAACAACGGAAATCAGGAGAACCGACGAGAGGAGAACGACGTGTAATGGGGTTAGGGTTTTGATCTGCGCTAGCACCGCAAGATCAAAGGGAAGGGAAAAAAAGGAAGAGATCACTGGTAGAGATAGATCAGGGTGAAAGGTGAAAGAGGGTTAAGGTTTGGGGATGGACGGTGGTCGGTGACGGTGTCGAGATCGTTGATCTTGATCTACGCCATCAAAGAAACAACACCGATCATGAAAAGGGGAACGGAAATCGTGACGACCATCAAGAAGAGAACGACGTGGAAATAGGGTCATGGTTTTGATCTGCGCCAACATCGCAGAAGAAAGAAGTCGCCAGTAAAGATCGAAACAGGGTGAAAAGAGGGTTAGGGGTTCTAAGAGATCGACCTGGAAGGGTACGGCTGAGCCGGCAGGCAATCTGCCGACAGTCAGCGGCCTCGAACTCGACCTTTGCCACCTCCGCCATGGCTCTTGCTGGGCTCCGATGTCCCTGAGGAGAAGAGATGACGAATCCCTTTATAAGGAGCGAGGGGCGAGGAAGATCCTCTTTGTGGAACTAGCCACGTGTCCATCACATCTTTCATAGGGCATGTCTAATGTATAACATTTCATATGGCACCGACACGATGAATCAATAGAGATGATATATGTGATGTTACGCACAATTTAGAAATTAATCCATACAATTATTTTGGTGGCATAAGTGTTCATAATTAAAATTGACTTGGAAACATTAATCCATACGATCGCTCGGACTTGCTCCCTCTCGATTGGCCTTCGTGGATCATCGGGCTTTATCATCCATGTAGACAGAACATCAAGAGGAGAGGAGGGTGTTATGATGATTATAGATGGTCTTATCGGTTGCCAAGTATAAAAGTGGACCTTTAGTGCCCGTTCAAGGGTCGAACATTTTTTTCAAAAAAACTCTTTATACTTTCATACAACTTGAAAAAGCTAACTTGAACATCGAAAGGATTAGGTTGAGAAACTAACCTTGACGTTAACCTTTGTGAAGGATCCATCGAGAAGACCAGAACTTTTCTTGCCCCAACCTCGAGACTACCTCAGATACATATAGACCCTTCAAAGACCACATTGACACTGTGACAATCGTTTTACAAAATTGTCACGAGGGGTCCTTAGACGACCTCACACCTTTAGGTGAAAATCGAGTCATGTTAACTTCGGATCAACGACATTCCGACGATAACAAAATTCATAAAGGAGTTATGTCATTTGATACATTTATTTTGTACCTAAGACTCTTTGGCCAATCCAAAGTAATTTGGCAATTATAGCTTGTTATTGTTATATTAAAAGTTGTAGTAGGAGTAGATTAGTCATCATATGTTATTATACTTTCCAATTATCATGAATAGTAGTATATTGAAATATAAAAAATGAAATATGAAAATCTAAATTACTTTGGAGTTTTTAAGAAGTCCTAATATTAATTAGAATGCCAATTAAAAATAAAACGAAGGTTGATTAATATTAAATGTTTTACATCGCAAAAGTAAATACAATAGCTTCACATGATGGAAGATGCAAGGTTGATTTACTGAATATAAATCATAAAATGTTCATTTTTCAGTATGGAACACATCAACTTTTCTTAATGACATATTTTAAATACGGTCACTTTCATTCAAGGATAAAATTAAAATTTAGCAGAAATTAGGAGCTCTAGAATAATTTTTGAACAAGAAACTCTCACTGATAAAAAAAAGTGAAAATTGACTTTTCAGTAATATTTTACTACGTGAATTTATAATAATTGAAAGCGGGGGGGGGAGGGAAAAAGGGGAGAGCAAACGCTTCTGGGAGCCCTTCACGGATTACCCGCGGACCCACACGCCCGTACGTGCATTTATTGGCGTGAGGCCGCACAGGGCTCGGTTGTGGGACCCACGAGGGAAAAAGGAATAACTTAACGAGATTTTACATCCGTCCGTCCATCACTGCGACTGATGAATCGGACGGACAGCCTTCAATCATCGTCGTCGCCTCCTTAAATGCCTCCGTGCCCTCTTATTTTTCTACCTCCGAAGTGGGTGAGGACGACTGAGGAGGGAGTCTTTGCTGCAGGAGAGAGAGAGCGTGTCAGTGAGATTCTTCTTGGGCTCCGTCCGGTCTCGCACGCCATTAATGTTCCCATTCTTCCGCTTCTCCCCTTCCTGCGAAGCCCAAACCCTAACCCTATTCCGCTCGCAGATCCACCGCTGCAGCGCTGCTCTGCCGAAAGCTCGAGTCCGACATCAAAAACGCGATTGAGGACGACCGGCCCGGACTGGGGTTCTCGTGCCATGGTAAGCTGCCGGATTTTTGTGATGGCAATGCCGCCGCCGTCTTCCACCTTCACCGTCGTCGTCGTCGTCCTTCTCTTGGGTGTATTCTTGTCCGGTGGAAGATGCGAAGTACCTAATAAGGCCAACGACTTCTGCTTCTCTTTCGACGGATCGGAGAAAAATCGGAGCTTTGACTCGGAATTCACCCTCTACGGCGACGCCCATATGAGTGGCTCGGCGGTCAGGATCACGCGGCCGGCGAACTCGAGCTCGGGGCGGATCGCGCACCGGAAAGCCATCAGATTCTTGGGGACCAAGCCTGGGTTTTCGTCCTCCTTCTCCTTCTCCATCTCCCCGGGCGACGGTGGTAGCCTCCTCTCTTTCTTCTTGGAGTCGGTGGAGGGAGATGGGTTTGGGCTGTCGACCAGCCTTGTCGCAGTGAGGTTTGGGACGTCCGGCAATCGAAGTGGAAGCCTCATTGAAATCGATGTCAGCGGAGAAGCTTTGATGACAAGCAGCAATCTTTCTGATGTCGGTCTGCTTCTGAATAGCGGTGAAAAGTTGCGTTCTTGGATCGACTACGACGGGGAATCGAAGAGGATGGAGGTGAGGCTGAGCCAGGCAGGGGATCCGAGGCCGACCGCCAACTGTTCGATCTATTGCTCGATCAATTTGTCCAGCTTGGTGTGGAAGGAGGCAGTGTTTGTGGGCATAAGCTCTTGGAGTGGAAATTCTACTGAGACCAGCAGTCTATACTCGTGGAACTTTACAGTGAAGCGGGGAGCTCCATATCTGATGCACTCCGAGCCTCTGAATCCGAATTCGTTCTTGGTGAGGCCTACCGAGAGCCCTCCTTCTGTTCATCGAAGAAAGGCATATGCTTGGGGTGTTCTCATGGCAATGGTGTCTGCTGCTGCGTGTGGTGCAACGCTGGCGTTCTCGGCGATGTTCGTGTGGGCTGCGCTCGTCGCTCGGCGTCCAGTGTCGCCTGTGGAATGCCCCGTGGAGGAGGATGAACATGGAAAGATTGTATCAGCCGGAGAAGAGCGCTTGGAGGGTGGTAAGAAGTGAGTATTGGAAGACGAGAGAGCCTCCTTAATGTTGTTGTATATGTGCGTGTGGGTGTTCCTATGGTACTCGCCGTAACTTTTTATGTTCTGCCACTTGATGGAAACTGTAGCTTTTGCAGCCAACTTCCACAAATGCTATGATTTCCATCAAAGAAATCAACTGTTGTAATTTTATATTTCTGTTTATCCCTGTAATAAATAGAAGAGAAAACTTTGTTGGAACGAAATGCCTTCTGATGGATGATACAGACCACTCAAATCCACTGAAATCCACTGAAATCCTTCCTAAGAATTGCCAAGAAATTGAAAGAACTGCACAAATGTTTCTGATGCTACAGACAGACCACTCCAAAAACTCTGTTCTGATAATGATGATAAAAGGAGGAAAACCGAAAGATGTTCCATGGCATAGTCATACATCAGTAATTAATTTTTTCTTTTCCAAAATCCACTTCTTAGCTTTTATAAAGTATTTGTTAAGACACTCGGTGTATACTGCCTCGTACATCTTCACTTGCATGTGAGCCAACTTCACACATTGGTCCAGGCCGTCTTCATACTTCTCATACAGTGCCGGGACTGTTAGGATGATTGCAATACCTGATAGAGAAATGAAATGTGACCTTAATACCAGCCATCAAGCTAATAATATTCTCAGAAGAAATTCACCATCATTTTTTTTGGTGAAATTTGTATACTCGAACACACGTATCGGCTACATATTTTTACGAGTCATACTGAATTATGCAAACCAGATAGCCATCACTAAACATACATTTTAGTAATGTGAACACCAGTTCTAGAAATTTATGGTTTCATGATCTGATGGATCATCGGAAAACTAAGATCAACTCTCTAATTTCAACATTGCAGCTTCTTAGCGAACAGTGTAAGTTTAGAATTTAAAACTAAAACCCACCCAAAACACAACCCTTTCTGGCGGGCATTCCTATATTGTTTCACAGCTCAAATTCAGAAATGTGAACAACCAAAGATTAGAATAGGTAATTCTCTTAGAACATTCATATGGTATGGTATCTAAATCTAATAGCATGAGCACTTACTTGTGTAACCCAAAGTGAGCATATCAGTCAACCCACCAACCATGGAGATCAGCCATAGACACAGAGCTACTGTATAGAAAAGTTTTGGGTCCTTTCCCTGTACAATATCATTGAAAGCAGATAGGACCTTGTTCACATGGAATCGGAACAAAACTGCAGCTTCATATATCATTTCTTCTGAGAGGTGCATCTCTGGCATGGGCGGAGGAGGCCTGCGTTCAAGTCAGCAAATAGCTGGAGATTGTTGTAGAAGTGACACAATAAGAATGGATGAGGAATGCAACTAGCAAATCTATATTCATATTAAAATTACTTGTATCTAAGATGACAGGTAAAATACATTCGATTAGCAAACTTGTCTAAACTTTAAAAGGAGAACATACACTGTATTCCACCCAGACATACATAGAGGGTAAGGAAAAAGAAAAAAAAAAATTGTACAGGCCATTGCACTTGTTTCTTTATCAGCATTTTTTCCATTAAATATTACAGATTAGGGTAGCTATAAATTATGTAACAATAGTGATAAACTTCTAAAACTTTACAAACAATATTTAACAGAAGAGTATTTCACAAAGCAGTTTAAGAGATAAATGCATTTAGTCTTTCAATTCAGCCCACATATTAAGTATCTCTGAGAAAAATGAAGAAAACTATACCTTAAATTGGACTGGTCTCTGGTTATTTTTACTGCAGTTATATCTTCTCCTCCCACAAGGAAATCATAAATGAGATTGAGTTCCTTCTTCAGCACATAATAAAGAATCACCAGGAATTAGGATCAGAATGACAAAATTGGTTATTACACACACAAAGTTATTGGTTGAAATTCCCACTTTGCTTCACTATCTATCTCCAAAATACTTTAAAATCATCGGTTTCCTCTTCCTTACTTTTTAGTTCTCCAGTTGAAATGCCTTGCCGAGTTGCTACACTGTTTTCAAGTTCCCAAAGAATGTCCTGGTGGAGGAACAATTTGTTCATCAAATTTATGCCCTTCTAAGGTCCAATCTTCTAGCAGGACCACAAACTACGGCCACTGACAGTCATTTAATGGTTTCACAAATTCTCATTCTACGATGCCAGTCTATATTAGATGAATTGGTTATAGAACAGAACATAATAGTTAGATCTCTGTCTCAGAATTTAGATCATGGAAAAAAAAAGATTGATAGATTGCTAGTTCTGCTTTTTATCAAGATAATATTTTTCTAATTTTAAGAGGTTGGAGGAACATAATGGAGCTAGTTGAATAGAGATGCAAACAGTCCAAAGATGGCAGTTTACCTGTTAAGGACTTCTGCAGCCTTTGCCCACAGAAAGAGGATGGAAATCAGCAGCAGCAGAACGTTTGAAACAAGAGACAATAGCGTATATCCCACCACTTCAAAAACCAGCCAAGAAGCCAGTGCACCAAGCAGTATCGCTATCGTTACATTCTTTCTCCTCCAAAGGATCACATCCGCAACTGTCAAACACAGTTCCTGTAAATCCACTAATCATGACACATGGATTATCAATCAGACAGCAGCTGCCCAATCTAATTCCACCCCTAAATTCTGATCGAGCATCCGCGAAAAATCCAAATCGAAGTACAATAAGCAGGAATAGGATCAAAAAGGTCAATTACTGATATTAAATGGAGACCGACAAACGGGTGCTGCATCAGACACCTTATAATTACGCTTAGGGTTCCGATCGATTCCCACAGAAGAACGAAGAAGGTACGATTGTCCCATACAGTGTACAGTAACGCCGGATCCATTCAAGATAAACCAAATCAGTGTCGGATTTCTACGGGAGAAAGCATCTACAAGCAGAACGTCGACACACAGGTTTGATGATCGGGATGTCAAAACCGAACCGCTCGACAAAGATGAAGAATCTAATATCCCAGGAGCAAAATGGGACTTACGGATTCCACCGCCGAGGATCTCGTGAAGCGATCGTTGCAGCTCCGGAGAGGATCCTGCCACCGGTTGATCTTGGACGGAGATCATGGTGAAGAGAAATAAGCTGCCGCTCCACCTTTCTTCTTCGGACAGCGAGAGAGGGGAAAGGGGGGTGGGTGGAAAAAGGAGAAGGCGCAGCGAGGAATGGGACACCAGCCTAAAAGGCCAGTCCTCCCGCCCCCATCGCCGCTGCAGCTACTTATTCTTCGTCTTCTTCCTCTTTTACCCTTAGTTAAAGCCACGCTCGTTCGCGTAATGCAAAGCCAATAACACAAAAGATAAGGGTTTGTTGGGTATATAACAGATTGGCTATGTGGTAAACAAATGTTATCCTAAAAAAGGGTCGTGTGCAGTGCCACCCTTTTCAAGCTTGTATGCTATTATGCATTTAAGTCTGTAATGTTTCTCATACTAAAACATTTTTATGTTGAATACCAGCAATCAAACAATAATATCAAAGTGAATAACAATTGCTGGTAACTTTCGCATCGTGGAAACAAGTAAAACAAACCCTCCAAAAATCTAGAGTGATAAATCGATAGCAAAACCAAAATCCAAACGAGATGATACATCATCATCATCATGTGCCATGAAAGGATTTCTCCTAATTATGAATAACCATGCAAAGAAGCAGTTGAATCAATAGAACATCTGGAAGATATTTATGGCACAATTTTTGACTCACAAATTATTACGTTGAGAAACTTGGACAAACAAGAGCAATATTATTATTAGGGAATGAAGTATATGGAGAAATTATGCAAGAACACGACTGATTGATACTGAAAGGCTCAGAAACAACACCACTACACATTTATACAAAACAAGGGCAGAAATCAAGTTAAGAGTCAGGCAAGGATTATTTGCAGGCAGGTCTCATGAAATGAGGAGTATTGCTTTCAATACTGCATTTACCGGGCAATTGCAACTGTACATGAATTACTAACTTTATCAAGAGAACACCAATCAAAAGAACATCTGAGTCTTGTATTTCACAATTTGGCTGGCACATTACATCAAGAAATTTGGACAAACTAAAGACATTACCCATACAGCACAAGCAATTTAAATCACATTTGTACTGGGGCATAAAGTATCAGAATAAATAATGCAGAAAACAACTGATACCGGATGACTCAGAAACAATACTACATCACATTTATACAAAACGAAGGCAGCAATGAAGGTAAGAGTCAGACGCTACTAGTCTCCTACAAGAATTAGCAAAAGTCTACTGCCGAAGAGAATTACTTCTGATGATATATATTTACATGTACTTGAAACTATACATTAATCACTTACTAAGTTTGTCGATTTGTCATATACTAAGAAGCTACTTTTCAGGTAACTTCTTCACCCAAGGATTCCTGAAGTAAACATAGATAAAAGAATCCTCTTCAATAAAAGAAAATTTGAGAATGATATCCTGTAGCTTGATGCTATGCAGCCAAACATAAACAAGGAAGATAAACTCATGAAGTTATTACAAGTTACTTTCTTCTTATCGAAACCGCAAATGGTGCTTCTCATCTGTCCCACCAAAATAGTGTTATAAATGTCATTCATCATTGGAGCAACCCTTGAACGATAACATTGTTACTAATAACTATGCTGAAAACACAAGTTTCAATAAAAAAAGAGCATGCCCAAGGGCGTACCCGATGCACGAGGCTCTCACCAATGCGGTGTCTGAGGAGGGTCAATGTATCCCGCCTTACCTTTAAATATTTAAAGAGGTTGTTTCTGAAAACACAAGTTTCAATTCGGAACTAAATCATAAGAACTATTGGCATATGCCACACCAACACCAGAAAAGAATAAGAACTAAATTATAAGAACTGAGATCGATTTGCCTTGCTGGCCAGGCAAAAAGGGAGTCCCACAAGAGATTGAACAGAATTGTGCCATGGATGCCAATAACTCCATGTCTCATTACTTGTCGACACTGCTATCATATTCCTAGTAGGAGCATAATAGCTTTAGAAGATGGCCTCCTCAAACAACATATCACCAAGCACATCAAGCTAATCAAAAGCTTGAAGAACGATCATCTCCAAGTTGAGTCATCTTGATCCTCTGAGACAGCCACAATGACCTTAATCCAACACCAATGTCGAAGTAATTGCAAGCAGACAATCCCATAGCAGCAGCAGTGGCAGGAACAAGAGAATACTAATAGTAAGATTCAGACTTTAGATAGACTATAATTCGTTCATCGACATCATCAGGTAGGTGTATGCCAATCATACAAGGGAAATTAATAAGACGGTGCCGGCGACAAATTGAGCTAGGGTTTGATGGATAATTTACCAACGACGAGGGCAGGTGGGTCGGATGGAGGATCCGATCGACCAATCGACGCAGAAGAAGATCAGAAGGCGTGGAGCACGGGTCTCTTGCCGAGGCGCTTGATCTCCCGATTCATCTGGCCAGTGAGCATGAGGGCGAACATCTTGAGGTCGCAGAGGAGGGACCAGAGCGGGTGGCGGAAGGTGGAGGGGGAATTGCCCTCGACGAAGAAGTGGCTGCACCAGGCGGGGCCGTAGCCGAGGATGGGGGCGAGGAGGAGGAAGGGCCAGCGGGCGAGGACGAGGGCGAGGAGGAGGGAGAGGAGGGCGGAGAGGGTGCCGGCGAAGTGCCAGCGCCGCGTGGTGGGCTTCGAGTGCTGGCTCACGTAGACGGGCCAGAACTCCTCCAGGCTCCGGCAGTTCATGTCTTCGCCTTCGCTTGGAGCGTCCGAGGGCAAGGAAGAAGCCAATCCATGATCGGCTAATGGTAACGGAGGGGTAAACTCGTAGATTTAGCCCCTTTGACCTTGACTTTGACCTTAACGAGGAGACATGGATATTTTACTAATGAAATAATTTTTAGAACATTAAGAAAAAATATATTAGACTGTCCATATTGAAATATTAAATTAAACTATAATTATGTAAGGGATTGGATTAAGTATTTTAGTAGAGATAAAAAAAACTTGTTTAACTTAAAGTCGAACACTTTGTTTGACCTCTCTAAAAATAAGGATTAATATAATATATTATGAAGTTAAGAGCGAAAGAAATTAAGAGAGATTAACATGAAACCGAGAGATGCTGAGGAATATAGAATTTAAGATATTGAGATAATGTAAGTGATTAATATAAATAATTCTTTCGGTTGTGAGTTTCCTATATTATCCTTTTTTTTAATTATCTGCCCAAGTCCACCGTATTTTTCCGTGAGGATAAGCCTGTCATTTTACCATACAGTTTGTCAGGCTTTTCGGGCCTCTGAGTTGACTGATCCTTGTTTGGTTGGAGGCGGGGGGTTGCCGGGAGGAGATGGGCGTTCAAGTCGCAGGGACGTGCTTGCAGTGGCCGCAGCTGCCGCTCACCAACTCCCAAACTCCCTCCCAGACCGCCTTCGCTGCCTTGGTTTCAACTACCGGGTGCTGCAAGAGGAGCCATGGCTGCGATCGCGTCCTCGCCTCGCCCTTCCTCGGCGCCAGAACTGCCATGCTATTTGAGAGCTCCACCGCTGGATATTGGCGGAGGGAGGGAAAGGCCAAACGTTGACCAAGCCGTGCGCCGGTCGTTCGACGCCAGCTGATAAGTTTGAATTGTAATGATAAAAGCACACATTAAATGGGTGAATACAATGTCATGTCTTATTTATATACGAGGGAATAGAAGATTTCCTTTAATTGTCAGATTTCCTTGTGTAATTAAATAAATTTTAATTGTTATCATGCCCCCGTAAGATTGAGCTCATGTCAAGGATGTCGATCTTGAACCGATGCAATAAAAATCGTTTACGGACGAAAGACTTCGTTAGTGAGTTTGCTAGTTGATTAGTCGTATACATGTGAGAAACACATAGTTGATGTTTGACAACTTGATTTCGCACGAAGTAGAAATCGATGACAATGTGTTTCATGCATGAGTGAAACACTAGATTGACATATAGGTAGGTAGCTTTAATATTATCATAATATATTATAGAAGAAAAGGTAGAGTTAACGTTGAGTTCATTGAGCATATTTATGACCCAATCCAAAGATAACATTGCAGATCCACTAACAAAGGCCAAATGTTGACCAAGCCATGCACCGGTCGTTCGACACCAGCTTATAAGTTTGAATTGTAATGATAAAAGCACACATTAAATGGGTGAATACAATGTCATGTCTTATTTATATACGAGGGAATAGAAGATTTCCTTTAATTATCAGATTTTCTTATGTAATTAAAGAAATTTTAATTGTTATCATGCCCCCGTAAGATTGAACTCCTGTCAAAGATGTTGATCTTGAATCGATGCAATAAAAATCGTTTATGGACGAGAGACTTCGTTAGTGAGTTTGCTAGTTGATCAGTTATATGCACGTGAGAAACACATAGTTGATGTCTGACAACTTGATTTCGCACGAAGTGGAAGTCGATGACAATGTGTTTCATGCATGAGTGAAACACTAGATTGGCATATAGGTAAGTAGCTTTAATATTATCATAATATATTATAGGAGAAAAGCTAGAGTTGACGTTGAGTTCCTTGAGCATATTTATGACCCAATCCAAAGATAACATTACAGATCCACTAACAAATGCCCCTTATCAGATATTGGCAATGGGTTTTTATCATAGTGCTTGGGGGTCGGTTGTACACGGCCTTCGCACAGCGATCGACTCTCCGAGCGGAGAGTATACCTTCAGACGTTCATCGCCCGGGATATGAGGAGCTTCCCGGAGTGGTCCTTGTTGCAACGATGCTAGTTGGTGCAGCCCCAGACAACCATTATCTTGGATTTCTGGTGGCACATATGATGTGACGCTGCGTCTGCCTCCGAAGGCTCCGCACTTGGGTTGACGTGCCGGGGATCATGTCCTCGTGGTGGAATCCATAATATGCCTTATCACTTCTCTCCCAACCCAACCCAACCCCACCCCCACCCCAACCCCCCCAAAAAGTCGTGCCCTAGGGTCCTTATGAGGAGCTAAGGGCACGATTGGGTCATTGAAGCGGCGGTCGAGTATCAACTGGCTGAGTCATGTGAATCGGGCACTAGATGGACTGGTTGGACAAGTCGTTGTTCATGCGACTGCTAGCCGAGTCATTCGACTCGGGCAAAGACTGATCCTATTGGCCGAGCAACTCAACTCAGGCACTGGATGGACTGGTTGGACGAGGCGTTGCTCGTGCAACTACTGGTCGAGTTGTACGACTTGGGCAAAGACTGATCCTACTGGCCGAGCAACTCAACTCGGGCACCGGATGGGCTGGTAGGACGAGGCGTTGCTCATGTGACTATTGGCCGAGTTGTACGACTTGGGCAAAGACTGATCATGTTGGCCGAGCAACTCAACTCGGACACTGGATGGACTGGTTGGACGAGGTGTTGCTCGTGCGACTACTAGCCGAGTTGTACGACTCGGGCAAAGACTGATCCTATTGGCCGAGTGGTTCCTTGCCAACTTAGAGGGAAGTTATTCGTGATTCATCGCATCATATGTTTTTGGCAAGAAATTTCTAGTGGTTTACAGGTTTTTGGCAAGAACTTAGAGAATTTGGGGAATATGGGGAGTTACGCCAGATTTGATGTTGACATTACTTCTCACCTCGAGGAGTCCAAACGTCAACTTATGGCGGCGGGTTTCCTCTTTATAAACCCTTTCCCGTGTACTACGGTGGCATTGTTCAGTTGTCATTTTTCTGCTCACGTCTGAGATTGTTGCTCCTTACCTTGAGGTTAAGATGTCTTCATCTTCCTTATCTTCCTCCTTTTTAGGTCAATTGGTTCCCGAGATCAGCGACTCGGGTTCCGATAGTTCTAGGATAGAAGTGGTCAATTCCTCGTCTAGCAGCTTGCCCTCGGTGGATTTAAAGGCCTTCGCGGCCCTTCAAGTGATGAGGTCGTGGCATGACGTTGATTTGGGGTGACTAAGGAACTCTTAGGTCCGATTTGGGATCATTACAGTATCCCAAAGAATTATGGGCTACATGCTTTGCATCCCAGTCAACATCCTTATGACCCGTTTCCCAACGGGTTCGGGCTAACCACATATACTCTTGAGGTGGGGTTGCGGTTCCCCTTACACCCGGTTATCGAAAAATGCCTCCACTAGTGGAGGATCTCACCATCCCAGATGGCACCAAACTCTTGGCATTACCTAGTGGCTTTCCTCAAGGAGTGTTGGGGGGCGGGGATCGAGCTGACTCGAACACTTTTCTTAGCCTGTTTTTGCTTGTGCAAGAGGCGAGGCAGGTATTACTTAACCCCCCGATGTGGCTTTAAGATTAGCGGGGCACCCTCCAACAACAAGGGGTTGGAAAACTCATCACCTTCTTTTGAGCTATAGTCGGGGGTGGGGGTTTTGCATTGGATGGACTTCCTGAACCATCAACAACGTTCCCCTGTTTCTTTTCCACAAAGAGACCAAGCACGTGAAGCGATTAAGAGAGATCATGTCTTCCTCTCAAGCAATCAAGGGAATGACCAAGGAGTGGCTGGTCAAAGCGGGACTAAGCCTAGCCCCTAGGGGTATGGTCAGATTTATGCCCAAAGTGCTTCCTTCATTTTTGGCATGTCTTACTAACCGAAGCTTCGTTCGCAGAAATGGTGAACCTCAAGTCTTTGAAGGGGATGCCCCACACTTTAACTGCAGCACAACTGACTCGGGAATGCGAAGGGTCCGACCTCAGGGTCCCTTTGAAGAAGAGCACATCGGTGTGCGAGTCGAAATCATCTAGGGAGCCGAAGGCGAGTCGACCGAAGAAGAAGGCCAAGGTCGGCACCCGGAAGGTATCCGAGGGCATGGCGCCCTGTGAAGTAGCGGCCCGGGGAATGTGTGAGTCAGGTGGCATCTCCCAAGGCGAGGGTTCGACGTGCATGCGGGAGAGGGGGCATGTCAGATCACCCCATGAAGGTCCCTCAGGAAAGTCAACGGTGCACCCAAAGTCGATGCGGGACTTGTGTCGCATCCGGGCTTGCTCCGAGGGGGAGTCTTTCCAAGCCCTCAAAATGGCCGACCTCGTAGAGGAGGAGTCGGGGGCCCCTTATAGCATGAGATGGCTGACTCTCAAGGCTGAGAGTAGGATTTGGTCTGATAGGTTGGCGGCCCAAGAGTTCTTATAATGGGTGCTCCATCCGACGCTAGCAAAGCAGCTGTATTGTTTGCCCTTCATGGTGCTGATGGATTGGGTGACCAAGTCCCTTATTTGGGTAAGTTCGGTGCTTCTTCCTGCCATTGTCCGTCCGAAAACTAGTGTTGACAATAATTCTTATGCAAAGCCAACATTACACCATGGCCTTGATCGATCGTGTTTACTGTTAAAAAATCTTGGAGGCGACATCACATGCGCAGTGGAAGAATAGAAAATAAAATCCCTTATTCCCATAGAGATGTTCATCGTCATATGAATATTAGTGCGCAAAAACTGTGAAACTCAAAACTGCGTATAGTAAAGATTGTGTTACCTAGGGAGATCGTATATCCCTGAATCTTTGCAGATCTCTAGGAGAGGGTGAAGGAGGTCAAGTGCCCTCCTCTCTAGTGGTGATCCATATAGCAGGGCTGCCATGATGCTCCTCAAAACTCTAGGCATTCTTTAAGGTGGAGAGGGAGAGGAGAATAGGAGAGGCAAGCAAAAGCTCTAGCCTATGAACCACTGAATCTCTCTTATTTATAGAGGTCCCCTATCAACTTAACCCTAATGGAACCTCCCCTATTGGGTATTGGATCTTCATCCAACTACCCAAGCCTTTTAGATAAGTGGATCTCTATCCAATAATCTCTTATGGGCTTTTATTGGATCTCGTCCATGGGATCCAATAATTCAGGGGCTTATTGGATAACCAATAAAATAGAGGCTCCAGCAGATATCTCATATTCAAACCTCTACTTATCGCAATGCTTACCATATGTGTGTAACCCTTTATGCCCAATATCGAGCTGGCCGTGAGTTATACCTATTAGAACTCATTCTGGCTCAGTGAATGATTATCTCCATAATAATTCACTCGACTCATCGACTGCGGACGTACTAAGCCACTACGCCATAGTCCCCAGATGATATAAGGGAATCCAATCCATTGGACCTGTCTATCCTCAATTACCATGTACCTATAGTCCCTCATCCATCTAATGTTCTAGAGACCATATACTGGGCATGGTGCTATCAAACCCATACAGTTTCTACTCGAGTCTTGCTCTAATCGGATTCTCCCGGAGAACTCTTTCTCTATCAATCCAAATGACCATGACCAGGGATTTGTTTGAGCAAGAACACATGAGATATTCTTCTCATGATACAGAGAGTGGATGATCCTCCTCTATCGACACTCAATAGCTCTCGTAAGTTTGATTGTCATTCCCGATGACCGATTATACTAGATCTGGAACATCCAAACCTATAAATTTGGTATCAAAGAATGGAGCACTTATATAGGACATCCTTAGTGTCTCAAGTCTAAGGAGCAGATACACCACTAAGACTACAGAATCGCTGTTTGAGAATAAGGTATCATCAACCATCCATCATTTTGTAAGCGGATCGATCAATGAACTCATTCTCCAATGAGCACCTATACTGTATCCCTAGTGTCCCCACACAAGAAGCTATGAGACCAGCTGCATCTATCATATAAACGGGTATATAGCACACCAGTTTATCCGGTTATCTCGATGTCCCTTTTGAGTAACCTATGACCGGGATTATTTAAGATTTGTGTTTAAAGGTGAATCGGTTTCATTATCATGATCTCATCATGATCCGATTCCCATTGCATAGATCCAAGGACATCATAATATATACATGCATAAATATGCAATAGTCATTATAAAGTGATAAATTCTAAAATATAATAAGCAAAATGACTGCGTGTCAAGTCACACATGTCATTCATCACGTGATTGGTTTGTTGGGCACCTATGACTAGCAATCTCCCACTTGACCTAAAGTCAATCACCTATGTGTTTGATCCCCATCAAACCCCTATGACGCTTAAAGACAATTTGAGATAACAACTTTGTTAGTGGATCTGCAATATTATCTTCTGATGGAACTCTTTCTACTACTATATCTCCTCGGGTCACGATCTCTCCAATAAGTTGAAACCTTCTCAGAACACTTTTGACGAGACTCGGGTTCCTTTATTTCAGTAATCGCCCGTAGTTATCGTAATATAAAGAAATCGGCTCCTTACTACCCGATACGACTCTCAAATTTGTGATGAACTTCATCATCCAGACTCCCTCTTTTGTTGCCTCTGCTACAGCAATGTTCTCTGCCTTTATGGTCGAGTCAGCAATAGTATCTTACTTGGAACTCTTCCAACATACTGCTCCTCCATTCAAGGTATACACATACCCTGAATTCAACTTGCTATCATCGACATCAGACTGAAACTCGAGTCTATGTATCCTTCAACCTTGAGGCTACTACCTCCATATACTAGTAAAAGATCCTTAGTCTTTCTTAAGTACTTAAAGATATACTTTACTGCTTTCCAGTGCTCCAACTATAATGTTGCCATAGCTATAAAAAAAAAAAAGAAATTTATGTGAGGAAGGGTGAAGCCGGCAGCCACGAACGCCAATCCTTCTCAACCAAGAAGGAACCTCTGTGTCTTGGTTAGTGACCACCATTGCCCCTTCTCCACCACCGTCGCTACTGCCCAGCCAGTAGCCGCCACCACCATCGCTGCCCCCTTTCTGCAGTTATCTTCATCTTCGAAAAAAAAAAAAAAAAGAGAAGAAGAAGAAGAAGAAGAAGTCGTAGCCACCCCTGCTTCCCCTGCTTCCGGCCAGCCCACCCGCCGCTGCTGCTTCCCGACCGAGGGACCACCACTACCTCCGCTATTGCTCAGCCAGCAACCACCACCGTCGCCACTGCCCCCACTTGGCCAGCGACCTCTCCTCCTCGCTTCCCCATCTCGCTCGAGCGAGAAGGACTGCCAGCATCGTTTCCCAGCCAGTGGACCACCCTATCGTCGCTTCTACTGTCGGCGATGCTGTCCTAGTCCGCCATCGTGCCGCCCACCCCCCCGGGTCACAGTCGCAATCACAGCCGTCGGTTGCCACAACCCCTCCTTATAGCGGTTGCAGAAATAGAGCTTCCTCTATTGCCGCATCCCCTCGTTGATCCTAGCCAATAGACCACCCCATCGCTGCTTCTACCGTCGGCGACGCTACCCTAGTCCGCCATTGTGCCACCCCACCCTTGGGTCGCAGCTGCACCTATCGGTTGTCGCAGCCCCTCCTTACAGTAGTTGTAGAAACATAGCTTCCTCTATTGCCGCAACCCCTCGTTGATCGTAGTCGTGACCCTTGCTGCCTCCTTCTCCACCGCCATCATTGCTTTTCGGCTGCTTGACCACCATCGCCACTGCTCCCCAGCGAGTAACCTCCCCCACCTCATGGTGACCAAAACAGGGCAATCGAGAAAGGGCTACCGCCGCCATTCCCGACCAGCGGACCACCCCCTGGTAGCACCTAGCCTCGGTGACCCTTTGCAACTCCTCGCCCTCGACAACCTTGCTCCCAACTGCACCACCACTGTATTAGAACCCTTGCAGATTCTAAGCTTAGGGTTAATCTCTTTAAGGGATCGGCCTCCTTGGAACTCTATAGGGGTTCTTTCTTCCAAATTGCTACTCAAAAGCTATAGAAAAGATTCATCTATTGCTTATCAAAAGAGGAGAAATACATGGCTATTTATAGGGCTTCTAAACCTTAACTCCTAATAGGACTCCTACTTAAGACTCATATTCCTTTACAACTCCTAATGCTTCTCTAAGAACAACTCCTAATAGGACTCATACTTAAGTCTCCTATTCCTTTACAACTCCTAATTCTTTGCCAAGAAACAACCTCCTAACCCTAGCTGACCTCTTCACCTCTTTAATAGGGGTCGGCTTAGGTAGGTTTTATATGAATGCCCTTCTCAATTAGGACTCTCCTAGCTAGAGTCCTAACATACCTGCCCTCTTCAAATTAGCCTTGTTCTCGAGACTAACGATCCATGAATTCTAGGAATTTAATCTTCAAGTCATCATAATTCTCGCAAGTGGCACCTTCTGGTGGTAAGTTCACCCACCGTATTAGCACTTTAGTAGTGGGTCATTATCGTCGAGTCACGATCCGTCGATCAATAATGGCACTCGACTAGGTCGGGAGTTCTCCTTGGGTAGTCATATTTGGTGGATGGCTTTGGGCTGTCTCCAAGAACCTGTTCACCACTTTCGTCTGGCCATCGGTTTATGGGTGATATGTTGTACTCCTTTTCAATTTAGTGCCCTGCATCTGGAATAATTCCGTCCAAAATCTGCTCGTGAAGATGCAAGTAGAATTTGGGACAAGCACAATGCGTCCTTTATAGCACAATTCTTTTGAGTCCCAACTGTAATGAGTCACGGAGTTTAGTGCTTCCTCCAATTTTTTTATAATCTTACTGGTCTCCGGATCTTCCTGCCATTCAATCTTAATATCCTCAAGGAAGTCGCTGGTCAGAAGTGAAACGACCTAAAATTCAGCTTGCTTGGGTAGCCGCGAAAGCGAACATTCTCTTTCACCTTTTTGTAAGTTATTTCATAATCAAATCCAAGAAGTTTTGTTACCCATTTTTGTTGCTCAGGGGATGATATCTTTTGCTCCAAAAAGTACTTGAGGCTTCTATAGTCAGTTTTAATTTGAAATCGTCAATCGATCAAGTAGGGTCTCCACTTGGCCACTACATGCATAATCGCAAGCATCTCCTTATCGTAAATAATCATCTTGAGATGAGAAGGAGATAATGCCTAACTGATATAAGTGAGGGGTTGGTCATCTTGCATTAGTACAGCACCAATTCTGACTCCGGAGGTATCAGCTTCAATAACAAAAGTCTTGTCGAAGTCGGGCGCTATTGTCATTGTGGCTTTAAGTTTGTCGACGGCGGTGGTGGCTTTGTCCAACAATTAAAAAGCATCTTTTTTTAGCAAGAAAGTAAGTGGTGCATTGATCTTTCCATTGTTTTTCACGAACTTGCGGTAATAGCCTATTAAACCCAGAAAGCCATATAGCAATTTTATGTTCCTCGGGGTCAGCCAGTTCTGCATTGCTTCAATTATAGAGGAGTCCACTATCATACCTTCCTCTAATATGATATGCCCAAGATATTCCACATTTTGTTGAAGAAAACAAAATTTTGTAGTGGTCGTTGTGTGTTTGAAAGGTGGTTTTCGATATGTCTTTTTCGCATACTCGTATTTGATGATACCCGGATCGAAGGTCCAGCTTTGTGAAGATTCGTGCTCCCTTTCATCTAGCAATTTATCTACTATTGGAATAGGGTATTTGTCCTTGACGGTGATGCCATTTAAAGCTCGGTAGTCGATGCACATCCGTCAAGTTCTATCCTTCTTGCGTACAAGTAGCACCGGTGAGGAATAGGGGCTGCAACTTGGCCGAACCACCCCTGTTTCAAGCATCTCTTTTATGATCTTTTCAATTTCATCCTTCTGGAGGTGAGGATATTGGTATGGCCAAGTGTTCACTGGTGGCTTGCCCGAAAGGATTGGAATCTGATGGTCATGTTGCCATATAGGAGGAAGACCGTGCGGCTTAGCAAAAATATCGACAAATTCAGTAAGCAATTGGGTAAGATTTTGATCTTTAATTTCTATTTTCTTCCCCTCTGGTTGCTGTTGGAGATGTATCAAAAAGCTACCATTTACCTTGTGCAAAACTTTCTTCATTCGTTGGGTCGAAACGGTGGTTACGTTGCTTCTGTGCTTTTCGCGTAGGATGATCTATTTGCCTTTGCAGTAGAATTTCATAATTAATTTAGAGAAGTTCCAAGATACATCACCTAGCATTGTCAGCCATTCTATGTCAAGCACAGCCTCATAGACATCAATTGGTAGGAAGAAAAAGTCGGTGATAATTTCTTGGTCTTGCAGTAATAGTTTCACCTGCGGACATCTTTGGTCACACTTTAGGATTCTTCCGTCGGTAACCTTTACGTCGAACTTGCTGCAACTTTCAATGTAGAGTACTATCTGAGCAGCAATCTTACTGTTTAGGAAGTTATTGGTACTGCCCA
Source organism: Musa acuminata AAA Group (assembly GCF_036884655.1). Classification (NCBI taxonomy): domain Eukaryota; kingdom Viridiplantae; phylum Streptophyta; class Magnoliopsida; order Zingiberales; family Musaceae; genus Musa; species Musa acuminata. The sequence goes on along the minus strand of NC_088347.1, from coordinate 18,163,913 downwards.
TGTTGATGAGAACAGCGATCGATTGTTTTTTGATAAGGTCTCCAACTTTCATCGTTTGCGGGTTTGAGTAGCCGGCTAGTGCGTATACAGTAACGTCGGTCGGTTATGGCTCTTCTTTCGCATCTTCTTCTTCATGTTCAAGGCTCTCTTCTAAATGTTCAATGACCTCTTCTTCTACTAGTTCAATCATAAGACATCTCCCTTTTCTACGGCGATGCTCGCGGCTCCACGGCTCGTCATAGTGCCAACATAACCCTTTCGCATATCGCTCCCGAAGCTCTTCTCTTGTCAACCTTTTTGGTGCAGGGACTCAATCGATAGTAGGGGGGCTGAGGGCTTCAATATTGCTGGTTGAGGAGTGACCCTAATCCTTCGGGCTTCATGGTTCAATCGCTCCTCTTGAAATTGTACGAAAGATATGGATGCATAAGCGTGTATGGTTGTCGCGCTTTAACTTCTCCCCGGATCTCTGGCTTCAAGCCCTCAATGAAGGTCCCCAATAGCTATTTTTGAGACCAATCATGAGTTTAATTAGATAACCTTTTAAACCTGGTTTGGTACTCCTGAATGGTGGAGGTTTGTCGGATCTTTGCTAGTTGTCCAACAATGTTCTCGTAATCGGTTAGTTCGAAGCGGATCAGCAGTCCTTATTTGAATTGTCGCCATGAGAGGATTCCATGAGTGTGTTCAAACCAGTCAAACCACTGTATGGCACCCCCTTCAAGATTTATAGTCATAATTTTCACCATAAATGCATCTGCGATTTTGTGGTATCAAAAATATCGCTCCGAGCGCGAGATCCAACCAATCGGGTCTCCTTCTTCCCATCTAGGGAAGTCCACCCTTATACGTGGATAGTTGGGATCAATTATAGAACCTCCCCTCTCTTGGAAGTCATCTCTTCAAGCTTGGTGCGATTAGTTAGAGCTCTCCCCTTCATATGATTTCTTCGGGCTTGGTGGTCAGCCCAAACTAAGTTTGATAAAGAGAGTCTGAATCTTATCTTTCAATTGCGCCTCGAAGGCTTCGAATTTAGCATTGATTTCCTCTTTAGATGTCATAGTATATGCCTCTAAATCTATGATATTAAGAGCTTCCTTTTGTTATCGGGTTAAAGGCATGTATAGGTTGAGAGAAGTGATGGTCGAAAGAGTTGCTGGATTGGTGGATGTAGGCTGCGGTTTAAGCTTGTTTTGTGGCTATTTTGGGTGCAGTTTGAGGGTGTGGTTTGGTGGAGTTTTAGGGCTATTGATGAAAGTTTTAGATCTGTGGTAGATGGTAGCAAAGGTTTGATAGAAATCAATAGAAGTTGCTGCAGGTATGTGTTGTCTTGTAAGAGTAGAATTGTCGTCGAAGAAACAGCGGTTTCTCAACGAAATTTCTAGCAAAAACTAAGAGAGTTGAGGAGAGAATTGACAGAAAAATCTCAGTTTATATCACAGTAAGGATGACCAATTTAATCAAGAAAATTTTGGCAGTATAACAGCAAGGAAATTGGTGCAAGTTGCGATAGCAGAATTCTTGTCGAAAAATTTCAACGGTTTACGACAAAAATTTACAACAATACAAGAATATTTTTAGAGATGAATTCCTTAATAGATTAGTCTTAGTTGGAAGCCAAGATAATCTATGAAGTATATAATAAATTTCATTCAAAAAGGATTGCAAATAGATCGGTTAAGGCAACAATATGCGGTTGTAATTTTTTACAACACAAATGTTCAAGTATAGCAGATTGGACATAAAAGATCAGTAGTTTATATTGAGAATTTTTTGATGAAACCAAAGGAAAATCTACTATTAGGAAGTGTAAAAGCTGTCATAAAAATTTTGTAGAGATTTGGACAGAAAAAATGTAGTAGCAAGATCAAACAAATTGTGCTATGCGGTTGGAATTCTACAATATATCTTTCGTCGTAGAGATGAAAACTTTGTGACAAAAAGTTTATGCAGCAATATAGGAATAATATTTTTTTAGATTTTTGAATAAGGATAACTAAATTGCAGCAGTAGTAAGGTAAGAAACCAGAACCTATTATAATTCATGGGGAGATCAAAGGATGATCTGTGGTGGTAGAGATGACGGGGGAATTTGGCGATGATCCTTCAAGCAATTATGGGAATTACTTTGGATGGTTGTTGAGGGCTGATGGATGACTGTGGAAGGGCAATGAGACACCAAGAACACTGCTCTGATATCAAGTGTTAGAACTCTTGTAGATTTTAAGCTTGGGGTTGATCTCTTTAGGGGATCGGCCTCCTTGGAACTCTATAGGGGTTCCTTCCTCTAAATTGCTGCTCAAAGGCTGCATAAAATATTCATCTATTGCTTATCAAAAGAGGAGAAATACATGGCTATTTATAGGTCTTCTAAACTCTAACTCATAATAGGACTCCTACTCAAGACTCCTATTCCTTTACAACTCCTAATGCTTCTCTAAGAACAACTCCTAATATGACTCATACTCAAGTCTCCTATTCCTTTACAACTCCTAATTCTTTGCCAAGAAACAACCTTCTAACCCTAGCCGACCTCTTTACCTCTTTAATAGGGGTCAGCTTAGGTAGGTTTTACATGAATACCCTTCTCAATTAGGACTCTTCTAGTTGGAGTCCTAACACACTACTGCCTCTTAACCCCGGCAGCAACCTTCCCTTCTCGCAACGACAGAAATAGAGCATTGTTTCCTGTTTCCAACCATTCCACCACCGCTTCCTTTGCTTTCGGCTAGCGACCACCATCGCCACTACACTCCGGCTAGTGACCACCGCTGTCGCAATCGCCCTCCAATCATACACACTGCAACCGTAGGAAGTTCTTATGCGGCCCTGCCTCAAACCCGACAACACACACATAGACTCCTCTTTTCAACTTTGACCGCTTTAACGCCGCCCTCCCTCGCCGTTGTTTCCCGACCAGCAGACCAAACCCCTCATCGCTTCTACCGTCGGTGACACTGCCCCCAGCTATGCCACCATCGCTGCCTCCCCTTGGGTCATAGCTGTAGTTGCTCGACCATCCCTCCTCACGACGATCAAAACAAGGCAACCACGATCGTCACAGCCACCGTCATTTTCTCAACCGCACGCGATCCCTCGACGTCACTAGCGCCTCCTTCTGCAGTGCGATAGAGATAAAGCAATACTGCCTTCCATCCGCACCATTGCAGCCACCGGCGCTCTCACCCCACATAGTTGCAACTACACCAACGCAGTCGACTTCCAGCCCTCGATGCTCACACCCTACACAACGACAGAAATAGGGCAACAATTCTTCCTCCAACACCGTGACCATAGCACTGTCCTTGATGTCCGCTTCCTCGACAGCTTCACATCGACAATGTTAATGCTCTTGACCAGACATCAGAAACAAGAACTGGGGATTACAGATTTGCAGTCTTACGTAATGGCCATCGATAACTCAGTGAAAACACAAATGAAAGCATTGAAAATCAGAAATGAGAACTGACTGCAAGAAACACTTAATGATTTTAAAAAGAGCCTACTGGAGAGCCTCAGCAAATTTCAATAAGATGGGAGCTCAAGTTTTATGCTGCACAGATTTAAAAATACAAGAAAAGGGCCCCAATATTATGACACAAACTACTCACAAATGAAGGTGGAATTTTCGAGATGGGAAGTTGGAGATCCGACCAGTTGGATCTCTAGGGCAGAAATTTTTTTTCATTTTCACAAAACCCCAGAAGAATCCAAGGTAGAAGTGACCTTAATCTAGCTCAATGGAGATGCAATCCGATGGTACGATTAGTATGAAACTTACCACGGAGTTCCTTCGTGGGAGCAGTTCAAAAGAGGGCTTCTTGTTCACTTTGGCCCATATGAATATGAGAATGTTGATTGCTAGCTCACCAAAATTCGTTAGACTTCTACAGTGTTGGAATATTAGAGTAGGTTTGAAAGATTGTCAAATCAAGCTAGAGATTGGTCAAAGCGATAACTTCTGGGTACATTTATTAAAGGGCTTATTCCAGAGACCCGATGTGAAGTTAAGGCTCATCAACCTCGCACTATGATAGCTGCGATCTCATTTGTACATCTACATGAGAAAAAAATTAGCAAGGAAAGATCAGTAGGGGGTTTGTACTATGATGAAAAGTGGAGTATGGAGCACCGATGTAAACAAGGACAACTTCTAATGATTGAACCAATTGGAGAGGAACTAAAAGCTAAGAATGTGGACTCCGAACATAAAGGTATAAATTCTAATAAAGATGTTAGACCTACCATACATACAATACATGTATTAGCCGACTACTCTAACCCATAAACTATGGAAGTTGGCGGAACCCTAGAACATCAACCTGTTATAGTTTTGATTGATACTGGTAACATTAATAATTTTATGGAAAGGAAAGTTGCAGCTCGATTAGCTTACCACATTGAAGGCTGTGACAAATTCAAAGTAAAAATCATTGATGGACAGATTTTAACTTGTGATAGCAAATATTCAAAGATAAAATTAATTATACAGGGCCAGAAGTTTCTTGCAACAATTACTACAATGAAAGACCGACTTGTTGCTTACACTATCAAAAAGTGGAGATCATACTTACTTGATCAACGGATTGTGATACATTGCAAATAGTCTATGACTGAAGTGTTGAAAGAGAAGCTTCCCGAGTTTGATGCTACTCAGCCTTGAGGACAAGGCTGATTTGAAGAGGGAGGAATTATTAAGACCCTTTTTCTGAGCTTTTGAATAATGTTTATTGAGTCAGTTTAGTTTAGTTGTTTATTGAGTCTGTTTAGTTTAGTTAGAGTTAGGTAGAAGTTTATTTAATATTTAATTATTATTAAGAGTTCAAGTCCTGATGGACTTTAGGTGGAACTCTATAAATAGTGATATAACCCTTTCTTTAAATCAAGCAATCAATCAATGAAATATTATTTCAATCTGTGGATAAACCTTAGGAGGTCGATCTCCTCGAAGCGATCAAGGAGGCCGATCCCTCGAGGCCGATCCTCTCCAAGTGATCAAGGAGGTCGATCCCCTCAAAATGATCGTCCTTTTTTTTTTTATTTTTTTCATTTCTTTTACGATAAAACCTTAGAGTTCTATCGAGGTTCTTTCTCGGGAGGTGGTAGAGTTTGGTAAGGAGTGAGTGCGATCGTTAGGCCAGTAAGAATGGAGCTTACTCTAGGCAAGAGGCTATGAGCCTGACAATGGATTTGACAATAGCTCCGGATTTGAATTCATTGAAAGAGTGGCTTGGAGGAAGGAGCAACGGTCAGTGAGGAATGAAAAACCTTGCTATGAGACAAGAGGCTTTGATAAGTTGAATTATAATGATAAAAGTACACACTAAATAAATGAATACAATATTTTATTTATACACAAGGGAAGAGAAGATTTTCCTCAACTGTCCAGCGAAATTTTCTAATGCAGTTGAGGAAATATTAACTGTGTTGAGGAAATATTAACTGTCTATCACCAGAGAGCGTTGCAGCTGGTGGAGGTTCGAGGAACTATCCCTGGAGCTCCAACGGCAACGAGAAGATGGCAGCGAGGACCCGGTGACAGGTTGCGAGTCGAGGAGGAGCGAAGGAGCTAGGTGATGCAGTGGTTTCCTGTTCGTCGTTTTGCTCCGATTCAAGCTTGGCGCCTTCTCCTCTGCCCTTGTCGGGGAAGCAAGAGCCGCCGTGGCTCCCCATCCAGCCGGAGCCTCCGCTGGTCTGGCTCGACCAGATCGTGCCGGCGAGCGTGGAGCTGCCGCTCTCGCTGCGTATCATAAAGCGGAAGAAGCGGTGGGAGGACGGGTGGCTCCCGGATGCGCGCGAGTTGGCCTGCTGCTCCGTGAAGCGGGCCTTCTCGTCCATGGTTTTCATGATCCGCGAGCTCCAGAGCTAAACACTCCAGATGCGGGAGGTGCTCTTCAGAGAGGACCTCCAGGGGATTCTATCACCGGTGACGCGGGAGATGAACTCCTCCTCCGTCTGGCTCTTCCAGCAGGTTTTCTCCTGCACCCCGACGCTCATGCTCCTGCTGGCCAACTTCACCGTCTTCTCCATGGGTCACCTCGACGCCGCCGCCCTGGCCGCACCAAACCCACCGACCCAGTCGATGGTCGATACGGTATTCGTGGTGGAAGACCGTCACCAGAACCATCACGATCTCTCCTCCATCAAGGAGTTGTCCTCGATCAACACCGTCCACGCCGCCAGCTACGCCCATTTCTTGTGGAGCACCGGCGTGGAGGACACCTGCTATCGACGAGATCTATGGCCCGCCCGAGAAACCGGTCTACCAGCCATGTCACACGGACCACGTGAACTTGATCCGAGCAAAAGAGGTGAACCGGACCGGTCCGGTTTGAATTTTGTTTTGTGTTTTGGCTCGAAGCAAAACGAGTGAGCCATTTCGTAATTGGAATACGTCGCCTCCCCCCTTAAAGCCACCAAAACCTCAAAACAGACACGAGGATATAGTTGCCGGTGATGATAACATTTGGAGAATCTTTAGAATCGGAATTAGATTTGGCAATCATTAATCATCCAATTTAATGACCATTAATAACAAGGATTAATCTACGTACTTGCTGGAGAACTCCGAGGAGGAGGGGCATTCTGGAAATACACGTAATGTGAGTCGACAGATATGAGAGAGGAGCTGAAGCGTTACGAGCCATGGCGCCTCCACAGCCGTCCGATGCGTGCTGATCGACGGCCGTGTTCGGCTCATTACTGCTGCTAATGGTTACTTATGGTGGCAATGGCCCAAAGGCAATGAATCCTCGTTTCTTGCGTAACTGTAGCCTTCCCCATTGTCTTCCTCCCTCCTCCCCCGTTCCCACCCCGATGTCTTCCACAAACCCTTTCTTTCTCTCCCTCTTCCTTGACATGGAAGCAGCAGCTGGTGGTCGAGATGGCTTTGGAGGGAAGTCTTGGCCGCCGCCTCCTTTGATGCCTTTGAGAAACGTTCTTTCTGGTTCTTATAGAGAGGAGCCATGGGCACACCATCATGCGGACGGTGCAATAGGTACTCTTCCTGACGGTATTCTACTGAATGATTCCAGCTTTTATGCCGATCTTGGCAGTGGTAGCTGCGAGAATAAGGTGGTGAAAAGAGAGGCATGTAGAGAACGACAGCAGGCACGAAGCAGCTCATCGTCTTCCAATGGTGACGCTGCGGCGGCAAACGTCGTTAAAGGGCAGTGGACAGCTGAGGAGGATAGGTAATGAGATTTATATTGATCCATTGGTTTAGAGCAGTATATGAGATCATCGAACGGACTTCCAGGCTCTGTTTGTTTGTGTCGCAGTTTGCTGGTTGGATTGGTGAAGCAACATGGCGTCAGGAAATGGTCTTATATCGCTAAGAACTTGGTTGGTAGGATTGGCAAGCAGTGTAGAGAAAGATGGCATAATCATCTGCGCCCTGACATCAAGGTTCTCTCTCTCTCTCTCTCTCTCTCTCTCTCTCGGAGCCTCTGCGAGTGTCTCATGCTTATTCTTTTCGCTGCCACTACAAAGTTTTGGGAACATCTCGTCTCTCTGAGGGCATAAGTGCATGATAACATCTCGTCTGTCTTCTTCATCATGTTAGGTGTTTGCCGATGTTGTGTCTGCAGAAGGATATGTGGACGGAGGAAGAGGAGCGGCGACTTGTAGAATCTCACATGAAGTATGGAAACAGATGGGCAGAGATCGCAAAGCACATGCCAGGCAGATCCGAGAACTCCATTAAGAACCACTGGAACGCCACCAAAAGGAGGCTAAACGCCAAGAGGAGCAAACGGAAGACACCAAAGGGTGGAAGATGTCCTCCCTCCATTCTGCAAGACTACATCCGGAGTAAGACCTTCGACTTGAGCAAAACATGCAGCACCAAGACATCACCATCGACCATGTCAAACCAGTTAGATCATGTCGCTTATCCCGGGACGCAGAACCCCTCATCTGCTCACAACTCCACAAGCAGTGCGGCGGAGGATATCTTCCCGTACATGCAGAAAATTCCGGATCAGGGAGGGGAAGAAACCCATGATCCTTGCATGCATGACTCGCTCCATGTTCTGATCTTTAACGACGACGACGACTTCGACTTCCTTCCCATTCGCGATGCTCCAGCTCAAGTATTCGGCAGCAGCGGCAACCTCAGCGACTCCAATGGCAGCAGTCATCTACATCCGCCCTATCTCCTAAACGGAGCTCCAGCTTCGTCAACTGGCGTGCTGGTCGGCATGGATGATCTGAAAGCTCAGGCTTCTTGGAGTAGCAAGAGGGATTTGGATCTGGTGGAGATGTTGTCCCTACAGTTCTCTTCCTCCCGTAGCAGCAGCAGCAGCAACAGCACACCTCTGAACACCAATCCGAGCTCTGCTTTTGAATGCCGAGTCGGTCAAGTCTTCTCCACTCATCCTTGAGATGCCACACAACAGGTGGAGTTACGTGCATGCAGGGAGCGTGCGCCAGCAGTACAGACGTGACATAACCTTCCAAAACAAGACAGTACGAGTCGGTCGATTCGTCATGTAAATTCCGCACAGGACAAAGACTGTTAGAGAGCATTTCTTTGGTGTTTTATGCACGCCGTTGTCTCGACTCACAGCACTTTAATTATGATTAGTGTGTCCTTATCATTTTTATGCTCTCTAATTTTTATTTCTTAAAAATTAATATTAGTTTTACTATTTAATTTTTATTTCCATTACATATATATATATATACATATTATTCAATAAAATCTACCTACGATGGTATAATTCTCAATCCACCTAATTATTTAAAATTATACATCAATTAATCAAATCGAATTAAATCGATTCAGTTAGATAAGGCCAAACGATCTCAATTGGAACCTATTTTACTCTAATCAAATATAATAAAACATCCTAATACATATCAAGGTTTGCCGTATCGGACTATACCGCCCGGTACGGGCGGTACGTACCGGTCCGACAGGCCAACGGTACGCGGACCGTCCCGTACCATACCGAGTACTGTAGCAGTGTACAGTAGCACTGTAGCAGTGTACAGTGCTCGGTACACGTGAGTGTAAGTGTACCGAGCTGTAACGGACAAACTTCTAAACAAGATGTTGGATGTAATGCTTATGTCTGTCCGTTGTCTTTTGGCATGTTCATGCCTTGTATAGCAGGTAGAGGGGCGGCCGAAGGCTTATAAGTCCCATTTTAGTTGGGTTGGTGGCCTCTTTAGGCTTGTAAATAAAGGTTATGTCATGTGGACACGTTCGAGAGCTTTTCGGTCTGTAATGGACCATTTTACCCTTTGTTGTGCAACTATTCAGAGCTTGTAAAGTCTGTTTGTAATTTGCATTGTCTGTGAAGTGTTTTTCGGAGATGTTTGCTTGTGGATCCCGTTGGAGGCGTTCTCTCTAACCCGTTCTCTCTTTTGGTGGTCCTAAGGGACGATGGGAGGCTTCGGGGAGGCTGACCTTTGCGGACGGACACGCAAGGGTGCCGCACGCCTTAGGCAAAATCAGCTAAGGTCGTGACAATATGGTATCAGAGCGGGACAAGCACTCATAGAAACACTTGACATGCAAACGTGGGGGACCTAGCGGGGCTGCGTTGAGGGCAGTCAGCACACGCGCGACCGTTTGAGGGAAAACGGGCATGGAGATGTAAGGAAAAGAGTCGCTCAGAGGAGCGGGCATCTAACATTGGCATTCAGTGGAATGGCCAACCCTTCGCGCAAGAGGCACCACGAGAACAGGCAAGCTTGGAAGAATTTGGAGCGCACAAAGGATGGGATGGCTGAGTTTGAGCTACGGCTCAACGTTGACAACTATACTTGATGGTGCTCTAGGCAGGCGAGGCGCTTGGCAAGAATGAGACCATCCAAGGTGGAATGAGTTGCTCAACGACCAAAAGAGTTATGCAAAGCTCACAGAGGTGAGGGGAATTGCTAACTCGAAGAATTTGGTACTCATGCATGGGCTTGTATGCGGACGATGGAATGTTCGTGGCCATCCCAAGGCGGTCGAGACTCGGCGCCAATGGAGCATTAAAACTTTCTCTTCGGCATGCAAAGGATACGTCCGTAGAAGGCTGAAGTGTGCAACGAGTTCAGCATGTTGCTAGGCCTTGAGGGGTGCAGTGGTGGCTGTATTGACGTGGAGGCGCAATCTAGCAAGTGCGTTTGCAAGAGGCAGAACAATGCACAGTTTGTTCAGCAGATCGGAGTAGTCCAAGGGGATGGTGTTCTCCGAAAACGAAGAGAGATGTTGCTCCAACGGGACAGTTATCTAGGAGGGATAAGTCTCGGCACTCCAGAGGAAGAATCATGTGAGACGGACTTCACATGTTGAGGAGGAGTACCTCACAAACAACAACCCCACGAAGCTCAATGGACTGAGCAAGCAGCAAGGAGTTGCCGCATGATCTCGCTCGAGAGAAGGCATTGGTGGATGCATTGCGAGATCAAGTGGGGGAGCGACCTGAAGCAACTTAAATGAAGGCACACTTAGAGTCGATATGGAGATCGGACTCAAGGGTGGGCTGACCCGTGGAATGGTGGGCGCGAGGGCCACCATCGACTCAATGCAAGAACGAGGAGCGGAGCAACTTGGGTGTAACTTGGCGAAGTACCCAAGCCGCATGAAGGGAGCCAGCAGTGAAGTTCGAACATGGAGCAGAAGCACAGTGCTTTCCTTAGACAGAGGTCAAAGACATGAACTCTTGCAGAGGCAAGGGTAGGATCATGTTGTTCCATGGGTCCTTCTTTCTGACGGAGCGGACTTATCTTGCATGGTGCCAAAGACGAAGGGAGCTTTGCGGCACATGCACCTTAACTCGGAGAAGCATTTGATGGAGGAACTTGTTAGGATTGAGAGCACTAAGAGGGGGGGGGGGGGGTGAATTAGTGCAGCGGAAATCTTATAATAATTTAAAAACCAAAAGCTGCGTTCGTTCAAAAACTAATGTGATGCAAAAGCAAATTCTCAGTTTGTATCTAAGTGCAGTTTACGTCTAAGTGCAGATTGCGTTTAAGCGCAGTTTTGCGTCTAAGCGCAGTTTTGCGTTTAAACTCAGATTTACGTCTAAATGCAGATTTACGTCTAAACGCAGATTTACGTCTAAACGCAGTTTTACGTCTAAACGCAGTTTTACGTCTAAACGCAGTTTTACGTCTAAACGTAGATTTACGTCCAAACGCAGTTTTACGTCTAAACGCAGATTTACGTCTAAACGCAGTTTTACGTCTAGACGCAGATTTACGTCTAAACTTTGAAACTCGTTTGTATACTCACAGAAGGCAGTATGCAGTTGAAATCAAGACGTAAACGTGAACTGAAATCTGATGATTGAGCGAGGAAAGCCGATTTACGTCTGAATGCAGTTTTACGTCTAAATGTTGAAACTCGTTCTTAAAATCGTAGACGACAGATTGCAGTTATTAATAGAATTAAAATGTAAGCGTAAACTGCAAGGAAGCTCGTTCGTAAAAGCGCAGAAAACAGTTCTGCAGAATCAAACGTAAACGTAAGCTGTAATGTATGAAAATATGAAGTTACGTCTGAATGCAGATTTGGAAGAACAACTCTTAGAACTTGTTCGTGAAAGCGCATAGAGCAGTGGTGATGAGGGAGGTTTGCAGTAATGATAAAGTACTCGAAATTAAACGCAAACCAGAGATTTAGAGTGGTTCGGTCAGCCTTGACCTACTCCACTTTTGGCTTCCTCCACCGATGAGGTTGCCGACGTCAACTAGGTGCCTTCCTTCAATGGGCGAAGGCCAAACTTCCCTCTTACAATTTCTCTCCTTTTGACAGGCTTAGGAGACAACCTTTACAGACCTTTCTCTCCTCACTTTACAATTGAAAACTTGAAGAACAGAAGGAGGAGACTTAAAGGCTTTACAACACTTTTGAGCTCTTTAGAATCACAGAAAAGATCACGATTTTGGTATGTGTCTGTTATCTTTTCAGTGCTGAATGGGTGGGGTATTTATAGGCCCCAACCCAATTCAAAATTCGAGCTCAAAACGATCAAATCGATCAAATCCCAGAATTCTGGGATCAGGCGGTTGCACCTCTCGACTGGAGAGGTGGCACCGCCTGGCAGAGCTCGAAGACTGAGCTCTGCCGATTGCTTCTCTCTGCCAGAGCTCGAAGACTGAGCTCGATGGTTGCATCACCTGGCAGAGCTCGAAGACTGAGCTTGGTGGTTGCATCACCTGGCAGAGCTCGAAATCTGAGCTTGGTGGTTGCATCACTTGGCAGAGCTCCAAACTGAGCTCAAGCTGATGCACCATTCTGCCAGAGCTCGAAGACTGAGCTTGGTGAATGCATCACCTGGCAAAGCTCGAGACTGAGCTCAGGCTGATGCACCACTCTGCCAGAGCTCGAAGACTGAGCTCGGTGGTTGCATCGCCTGGCAGAGCTCGGAACTTGAGCTCTGGCGGTGCAACCTCTTGGCTGGAGCGGTTGCACCTCCCAGCCTTGCAACCCTGGCGGTTGCACCTCCTGGCTGGGGCGGTTGCACCTCCCAGCCTTGCAACCCTGGCGGTTGCACCTCCTGGCTGGGGCGGTTGCACCTCTCAACCCCACAGCCCAGGCGGTTGCACCTCCTGGCTTGGGCGGTTGCACCTCCTGGTGCAATCAGGGTCCGAATGGTTCACTCCATTCGACCCACTTTGAATCTTTTCAGGGGCCCAATTGCCCCAAGATTAAGCTAATGGGATCACCTCCCATTTTCATGCTTAATCATCGTGCTAACTACGAATATCTCTAAGACAACTTCTGCAGCTTTGCTCCGATGCGTCAATCGCTTCTTCCGGCGAGTTTCCGGCCAACTTCCGTCGATCAACCGATAACCTTCGGTGATCCTTCTGCGGACATCCGGCATACTCCTGGACTTTGCGACGATCCACTTGGCGAGTTCCGACGAGCTTCGCTTGGCAAGCTTCTGGACTTCTCGGATCTGTTCTCTCTGAACCTCCGACGACCGTCCGAACTTCCGTCGAACTCTCGAACTCCCAACGTGATCATGATCTTGACTCCGGCGCAACTCCTGCTGCTTGTCTTATTCTCATCGTAGTTAATCCTGCACACTTATCTCAACACATAGATTAGATAACAAATGACAATTGACTTCATCATCAAAATCCGAGATTCAACAATCTCCCCCTTTTTGATGATGACAATCAATTGATAAAGGAGTTGTCCTTAACTCCCCCTATCTATATGCCATAGTTGAGATAAGTCAACCTTGAATTCAAGACCTAAGAATTCAAGTGACGTATTGATAAGTTAGATCAGTTAAACTTATCAATGCTCCCATCATGATGCCTATCATGATGTATCTCTTCAAGAACTATGTCAAGGCATGACATACATCATCAAGTTTGTATGATTGTGTTTGTAACCATTCATCATGTAATCATATAAAGCAACGAAGGACTTTTTACATGATGCTCACATTTGAGATTTTCTAGTAAGTTTGCATTTTCTTTACAATATCAAATCAAGACATGATGCAAACTATAGTACATGTTCACATATCTCTTGGTGATGCAAGGATGGCATAACATTGTTTATAGCATCACTCAAGTATTTGCAACTATGACATAGATATGATTATGGCAGTTCAGCTATGACATAGTGTTTATCAATTCATATTTTTCTCCCCCTTTGTCATCAACAAAAAGCATGATAGCATTATCAAGCATATAAAGGAAGTCATGACACATATATTTTGCTTGACGAAGGAGAGTCATTTTCCAAAGAGTTTTCATAAGAGTGTACGGGAACATCCCATTTTTAGCATACAACCTGAAAAATGAACTTCTTACATGCATTTGGTTAAAAATACATAATTTGCAACATGTTATTTGATCAAGCGTTGTCAAGGCATGTAATAGTAATAACATCCGAAAGATAATTTTAACTAGTTTAAGTATTCGGACACATCAACATTCCTAATTCTCTTCTTATGTAATCAAATTGTTCTTCACATAGGGGTTTTGTGAAGATATCAGCCAGTTGATGTTTGGTATCAATAAACTCTATGGTCACGTCATGATTAGTGACATGATCACGTATAAAGTGATGTCTAATATCAATGTGTTTTGTTCTTGAGTGTTGTATAGGATTTTTAGTTAAGCATATTGCACTCGTGTTATCACATTTAATGGGAATATCTTTAAGATTCACTTTGTAATCTTCTAAAGTGTTTTTCATCCATACAACTTGTGCACAGCATGCACTTGCTGCAATGTATTCAGCTTCGGTTGTTGATAGGGCAACCGAGTTTTGTTTCTTAGATGACCAGGATACAAGGGCATGTCCTAAAAATTGACATGATCCTGATGTGCTTTTTCTGTCTAGTTTACAGCCAGCGAAGTCCGCATCAGCATAAGCTGTTAATTCAAAATTTTCTGATTTTGGGTACCATAATCCTAGATTGGTAGTTCCATTAAGATATCTGAGTATTCTTTTGACAGCTTTGAGATGAGATATCTTAGGGTCTGATTGAAATCTAGCACAAAGTCCTACACTGAACATAATGTCTGGTCTGGTGGCAGTGAGGTAAAGTAAACTTCCTATCATACCCCTATAGGTTTTTTGATCGAAGCTTTCTCCATTCTCATCAATTTCTAACTTAGTGGAGGTGCTCATAGGAGTGTCAATGGCTTTTGAATTATTCATTTTGAACTTCTTTAGCAAACTCACAGCATATTTGGTTTGACTAATAAAGATGCCATTGCTTAGTTGTTTGATTTGTAGGCCTAAGAAGAATGTTAACTCTCCCATTAGACTCATTTCGAATTCATGACTCATAGTTTTCGAAAAGGATTCACAAAGAGATTCATTTGTTGAACCAAAGATAATATCATCAACATAAATCTGAACAATGAGAAAATTATCTTCAAAATTCTTGATAAATAATGTAGTATCAACCTTGCCTTTAATGAAATTATTTTCAATGAGAAAAGAGCTAAGTCTCTCATACCAAGCCCTTGGGGCTTGTTTTAAACCATAGAGAGCTTTAGTTAATCTAAACACATGATTAGGGTAGCCATTGTTTTCAAATCCAGGAGGTTGTTCAACATAAACTTCTTCGGAAATGAAACCATTTAGAAAAGCGCTTTTAACATCCATTTGAAATAACTTAAAATTATTGCAACTAGCGTAGGCAAGGAGCATCCTTATGGCTTCCAATCGAGCCACAGGTGCGAAGGTTTCTTCGTAATCGATACCTTCTTCTTGGTTGAAACCTTTGGCCACTAATCTAGCCTTGTTTCTAACCACGATACCATTTTCATCTTGCTTGTTTCTAAAGACCCATTTAGTACCAATTACTAAATGGTCATTTGGCCTAGGAACAAGCGTCCACACCTCATTTCTCTCAAATTGATTTAATTCATCTTGCATTGCGATGATCCATGAATCATCTTTCATGGCTTCATCAACACATTTGGGTTCAATTTGGGAGAGAAAAGCGGCGTTGGCACAAAAGTTTTTAAAAGAAGATCGTGTTTGAACCCCCTTTGATGTGTCTCCTAGGATTAGCTCCTTAGGATGAGCATCAATATACTTCCAATCCTTGGGTAAGGATGTTTTGGAAGTGGATGCAACCAAGTTGCTAGTTGGAGACGGGGTTTCGTTTAAATTCAAGGAATCAAAATTAACATCATCATCAAGATCATTTTTCTTAATTTCTGAAATCTCATTGAAAACAACATGGATGGATTCTTCAATAATTAAGGTTCTTTTATTGAAGATGCGAAAAGCTTTAGAAACCGAAGAATAACCAAGAAAGATTCCTTCATCAGATTTAGCATCGAATTTTCCTAAGTTATCCTTTTCATTCAAGATAAAACACTTACACCCAAAGACTTTAAAATATGAGACATTGGGTTTTTTGTTATTCCATAACTCATAGGGAGTTTTGGAGAGTAAGGGTCTTACTAGGACTCTATTTAAAATATAACATGCAGTGTTTACAGCTTCGGCCCAAAAATATTTGGGTAGGCTATGTTCATTCAACATGGTTCTTGCCATTTCTTGCAAATTTCGATTTTTTCTTTCTACTACCCCATTTTGTTGAGGATTTCTTGGAGTAGAGAAGTTATGGTTGTATCCGTTGAGTTCACAGAATTCTTGGAAGTCATGGTTTTGAAATTCTCCACCGTGATCACTTCTAATTGACGAAATCATAGATTCCTTCTCATTTTGAACAAGTTTACAAAACTTGGTAAAATGTCTAAAGCATTCATTTTTTTGTTTTAAGAAGTAGGTCCATGTATATCTGCTGTAGTCATCAATAATGACAAAGGCGTATTTGCTACCTCCTAGACTCGATGTAGATATTGGTCCGAACAAGTCCATATGGATCAATTGCAAGGGCCTAGAGGTGCTTATTTGATTCTTAGCTTTGAAGCTACCCCTTATTTGCTTACCTAATTGGCAAGCATCACATACATTATCTTTGATGAACTTGATATGAGGAATTCCTCTTACAAGTTCTCTAGATGATACTTGATTAATTAGTTTCATGCTAGCATGACCTAATCTTCTATGCCATAGCCAAGCATCCTCATTCATAACGGCAAAGCACATTTCATCACATAAGTCATTGATGTCAATAGTGTATACGTTGTTTTGTTTTAATGCAATCATAGATATATTTTTGTGTGGTTTTTCAATGATGCAGGCATTAGATTCAAATCTTATAATATATCCTTTATCACATAATTGACTAATGCTCAAGAGGTTATGTTTTAAACCATCAACTAGTAAAACATCTTCAATAGAGAGGTTGGATTTGTTACCTATGGTTCCTTTGCCAATGATTTTACCCTTGTTGTTGTCTCCGAAGGTGACATATCCTTCGTCTATGCTAGAGAGCTTAGAGAATTGAGATGGATCTCCGGTCATATGCCTTGAGCATCCACTATCAAGGTACCATTTCTTGCTCCTAGCTTGCGATTGTTTAGTTTTCTACAAGAAAGGATGATGTTTAGGTACCCATTTGCTTTTGGGTGCTTCATAAATAGATCTACATTTTCTATCATGTTGCATAGAGTTTATCATGGTTCCTTTAGGAACCCAAACTAATTTGTTTGGACTTGTTTTCTTGAATGGACAACAATGTGTCTTGTGTCCAGATTTGCAACAAAAGTTGCACTTGGTTTGGTGTTGAACGTGTAAGATGGGGCCTCTTACAAAGGTAGTTGGATTTCGGTGAGTACTCCTCACAAATCCAATCCCACTTCTTTTAGGAGCATGACCCTTGTTTGTAAGGATCATGTTTAATGACTTGCTACCAACCTCGAATTTCTTCAAGGTGTCCTTAAGTAGCAAGTTTTCTTTTTGTAAAGTTACTAAATCATGACATTTGATACATGAATTTAAATTATCATGATGTTCGACTTTTAACTTATCAAACTCACAAGTAAGATTATCATGTACCTTTTTTAGCAACTTGTATTTTCTATTTATAACTTTGCATTCATCAAATAAATCATGGAAGGCATTTAATAATTCATCGAAAGATAAATCAGCATCTAATAAATCCGTTACCTCCTCTTCGATGGCCATAAATGCGTAATGAGCAACTTGCTCGGTGTTGGATTCTTCTTCCTCAGATGCGCTCGAATCATCCCATGTTGCTTGGAGCGCCTTCTTCTTTGTTGTTCTTTTCTTGACTTGGGGACAATCACTTTTGTAATGTCCCGGCTTTTTACATTCATAGCAGATTACTTGGTCCTTCTTAGGTTCAAGTTTATTTTTCACATCGTTTTTAAACTTGTTTTTTTTGAAGAATTTTTTAAACTTTCTTGTCAAAAGTGCCAAGTCATCATCACAGTCCTCATCACTTGAGTTTTCTCTCAAGTGGCATTCAGCAGTTTTAAGTGCCATATCCTTCCTGTTCTTTGGAAGGATGTCTTCTTGCTCTTCATGAGCTTTGCATGTCATTTCGTAGGTCATTAATGACCCGATTAGTTCTTCAAGAGGGAAATTTCGCAGATCTTTTGCCTCTTGAATGGCGGTGACTTTAGGATCCCAACTCTTAGGAAGGGATCTTAGTATCTTATTAACAAGCTCAAAATCCGAAAAGCTCTTTCCGAGACCTTTTAAACCGTTGACGACATCCGTGAAACGGGTAAACATGTCGCCAATGGTTTCACTCGGTTTCATTCGAAAAAGTTCAAAAGAATGTAGCAACAAATTGATTTTTGACTCTTTCACTCTACTTGTGCCCTCGTGGGTCACTTCAAGTGTGTGCCAAATATCAAAAGCAGTTTCGCAAGTTGAAACACGATTAAATTCGTTTTTATCTAGTGCGCAAAATAAGGCATTCATAGCCTTTGCATTAAGAGCGAAAGCCTTCTTCTCCAAATCGTTCCAATCGATCATTGGAAGAGAAGATTTTGAAAATCCATTTTCAACAAGGTTCCATAGTTCAAAATCCATAGAAATAAGAAAGATCCTCATTCGGGTCTTCCAGTAAGTGTAGTCCGTTCCACTGAACATGGGTGGACGTGTAATCGAATGCCCCTCTTGGTTTCCGGCGTATGCCATCTCTCTTGGGTTTTAATCCTTTAGAGAGTTAACCTTGCTCTGATACCAATTGTTAGGATCGAGAGCACTAAGAGGGGGGGGGGTGAATTAGTGCAGCGGAAATCTTATAATAATTTAAAAACCAAAAGCTGCGTTCGTTCAAAAACTAATGTGATGCAAAAGCAAATTCTCAGTTTGTATCTAAGTGCAGTTTACGTCTAAGTGCAGATTGCGTTTAAGCGCAGTTTTGCGTCTAAGCGCAGTTTTGCGTTTAAACTCAGATTTACGTCTAAATGCAGATTTACGTCTAAACGCAGATTTACGTCTAAACGCAGATTTACGTCTAAACGCAGTTTTACGTCTAAACGCAGTTTTACGTCTAAACGTAGATTTACGTCCAAACGCAGTTTTACGTCTAAACGCAGATTTACGTCTAAACGCAGTTTTACGTCTAGACGCAGATTTACGTCTAAACTTTGAAACTCGTTTGTATACTCACAGAAGGCAGTATGCAGTTGAAATCAAGACGTAAACGTGAACTGAAATCTGATGATTGAGCGAGGAAAGCCGATTTACGTCTGAATGCAGTTTTACGTCTAAATGTTGAAACTCGTTCTTAAAATCGTAGACGACAGATTGCAGTTATTAATAGAATTAAAATGTAAGCGTAAACTGCAAGGAAGCTCGTTCGTAAAAGCGCAGAAAACAGTTCTGCAGAATCAAACGTAAACGTAAGCTGTAATGTATGAAAATATGAAGTTACGTCTGAATGCAGATTTGGAAGAACAGCTCTTAGAACTTGTTCGTGAAAGCGCATAGAGCAGTGGTGATGAGGGAGGTTTGCAGTAATGATAAAGTACTCGAAATTAAACGCAAACCAGAGATTTAGAGTGGTTCGGTCAGCCTTGACCTACTCCACTTTTGGCTTCCTCCACCGATGAGGTTGCCGACGTCAACTAGGTGCCTTCCTTCAATGGGCGAAGGCCAAACTTCCCTCTTACAATTTCTCTCCTTTTGACAGGCTTAGGAGACAACCTTTACAGACCTTTCTCTCCTCACTTTACAATTGAAAACTTGAAGAACAGAAGGAGGAGACTTAAAGGCTTTACAACACTTTTGAGCTCTTTAGAATCACAGAAAAGATCACGATTTTGGTATGTGTCTGTTATCTTTTCAGTGCTGAATGGGTGGGGTATTTATAGGCCCCAACCCAATTCAAAATTCGAGCTCAAAACGATCAAATCGATCAAATCCCAGAATTCTGGGATCAGGCGGTTGCACCTCTCGACTGGAGAGGTGGCACCGCCTGGCAGAGCTCGAAGACTGAGCTCTGCCGATTGCTTCTCTCTGCCAGAGCTCGAAGACTGAGCTCGATGGTTGCATCACCTGGCAGAGCTCGAAGACTGAGCTTGGTGGTTGCATCACCTGGCAGAGCTCGAAATCTGAGCTTGGTGGTTGCATCACTTGGCAGAGCTCCAAACTGAGCTCAAGCTGATGCACCATTCTGCCAGAGCTCGAAGACTGAGCTTGGTGAATGCATCACCTGGCAAAGCTCGAGACTGAGCTCAGGCTGATGCACCACTCTGCCAGAGCTCGAAGACTGAGCTCAGTGGTTGCATCGCCTGGCAGAGCTCGGAACTTGAGCTCTGGCGGTGCAACCTCTTGGCTGGAGCGGTTGCACCTCCCAGCCTTGCAACCCTGGCGGTTGCACCTCCTGGCTGGGGCGGTTGCACCTCCCAGCCTTGCAACCCTGGCGGTTGCACCTCCTGGCTGGGGCGGTTGCACCTCTCAACCCCACAGCCCAGGCGGTTGCACCTCCTGGCTGGGGCGGTTGCACCTCTCAACCCCACAGCCCAGGCGGTTGCACCTCCTGGCTTGGGCGGTTGCACCTCCTGGTGCAATCAGGGTCCGAATGGTTCACTCCATTCGACCCACTTTGAATCTTTTCAGGGGCCCAATTGCCCCAAGATTAAGCTAATGGGATCACCTCCCATTTTCATGCTTAATCATCGTGCTAACTACGAATATCTCTAAGACAACTTCTGCAGCTTTGCTCCGATGCGTCAATCGCTTCTTCCGGCGAGTTTCCGGCCAACTTCCGTCGATCAACCGATAACCTTCGGTGATCCTTCTGCGGACATCCGGCATACTCCTGGACTTTGCGACGATCCACTTGGCGAGTTCCGACGAGCTTCGCTTGGCAAGCTTCTGGACTTCTCGAATCTGTTCTCTCTGAACCTCCGACGACCGTCCGAACTTCCGTCGAACTCTCGAACTCCCAACGTGATCATGATCTTGACTCCGGCGCAACTCCTGCTGCTTGTCTTATTCTCATCGTAGTTAATCCTGCACACTTATCTCAACACATAGATTAGATAACAAATGACAATTGACTTCATCATCAAAATCCGAGATTCAACAGAACTAAGGCGACTCAATTTGCGGAGGCGAAGTTGGGTTGAGAAGGGCCTTAGCACGGGGCAAGAGGACGCAGAGGCGGGTACTCTTGAAGAATATGCCACAGTGTTGCCATTTGAGTTGTAATGAAGGAAGCAGTGCGCAGTGGAGATTGTGCTGGTAGGGGCAGAGGCCCAGGATCCAGACAATGGTGCACAGATCAGTGAAGTCGGTGGACTTCGAGAGCTACTAGGCGACGGACTGTCCTAGAGCGGTGCTTCATCTAGGTGTGACCCAGGAGTGGGTGGATGAAGATCGATTGCCAGAGGAGCGAACAAAATCGAAGGTGGAAGGGACCCTACGATGTATTTGCAGAGGCCACACATGGAGGGTTCACAATTCGAGTTTATTCCACAAGGATCAGAATGCAATGGAAATGTCACCAGGAGGCGACATGGTGCAGCGGATCGTGGTGGAACAGTTCGTGGCAATGAGATACACACAATCTGTCCCGTGAGGGATGAGATCATATGGAGGTATGATCGGGAGCTACTGGGAGCTCCGCTTTGGTGAACAACACGACGGCAAGAAGGGCTATGGATTCAAGGAGTGAAGGCCATGGTACCGCAGAGGCGGGTCTTCCAGGCGTGCACCGAATTTTGCATCGGATAAAAACCTTGGTCATCAGCATATGGGGGGGGCTGGGTTCCACCAAGGGAAAAGTTCGAATGCAAGTACCAGTGAGTTCCATGGAAGGGACTTGATCATGCAGAGGTATGATCGAAGCAGCTTGAGAGTTGGACTTCTCCAGAGCTCATATTCGCTTAAGGGAGCCCGACAAGTCAAAGGACAAGGTTGAGTAAGTGAACGTTGCTACCAAGGAAGCTAAGGAGAACAGAATCGGTGCAAACTCTACAACGTGATGGCAAAGGCCATGCATGGGAGTTGCAGTCTGTCTTTCCATCGACCAAACGGACTGCTTGGAGAACACAGTGGTGTTGAAGCAGGGGGTCGAAAGGGGCGAGGAAGCGACGACGAGTCCAGAGGGACTTAGCTACCCAAAATCAAGCATTAGTTAGAATGGAGGTGGACTCAGAGGAGTGCCACGGAAACATCTCTACTGATTGTGAAGAAAAGGGATACAGAGGCGAGGCGACGGATAGTAGGGCCATGGGCATGGCAGCGCCATGGTACCGCAGAGGCGGGACTTTCGTGCAAGTCATTGATCCCTTGCTCTCATGGAGGGAGAGCGCTTGGTCGTGAAAGGGGCCGAGGAGGTGGAGCATGCAGAGGCAATCTCCAAGTACCGAGACAAGGCTGAAGGGCAGAGGCCAAGAAACTTCGTAAGACCGGTGTCAACAAGTTTCTCATCAAAGATAGCCGTAAGTGAAGGACTTCGGGTCACGCAAGAGTGCACGACCAAGGAACGAAGCAGGCAGTACACGGTGCTGTACCTTTGCTACTCAGTGGAGTAGGAGGCAGGGTTGATGGAGAAGATGGTACAATCCCAGAGGCGACCTCATCTATCAGAGAATTACTCCAAGTTGGGGTGAAAACTTCCCGCATTCCAGAAGTTCGATGGCATTGAGAAGGTGAATCACAGTAGCCAACTCAACGCAAGGAGTGCAAACACTTCAAGTGCTTCAGAAGTGTGAGCAAAGAGCAGGCGAAGACTAGTAACCAGCTCGATGCATGAAGTACAACCTCGAGGAGGCGGGCGAAGTCAAAGTAACCTTAGCCTTCTCAACTCTTAAGAGAATGGGCGAAACCGAGTACCCCAGTTCTCTTATCTATCCAGCAGAGGAGCTCTGCACAAGTTCAAAGACCCTTCGAAGATAATGGAAGACAATAGTTGTCAAATCCTCACCAACGGTGATCAGTGCTACTGAGAGTAGATCGTCCGCTTCATTTCCCAACGAAATGCCAATCGAAAGCGGAAGTGATGCGAACCTACTTGGATGTGACAACTAACTGAAAGAAGAGTCAATGAGCAAATTTTGTGGAGGAAGGACCCAAAACTTCAGAAGTTTGCGAGGCGATGCTCGTTAAAGCTCCAACAAGCATCCACCCAGTTCAAGCAGCATGTGGAAATTTTGAGAGACTGGCGCAGAAAAGATGGTCTTTTCCTTCATTTGGTGGATCCGCAAGAATCGACAAGGATTAACACAACTCAGCCAACCCCCCCAGTAGAGTCAGAGTCATTGGTGAGTTGTAGCAGCATGGCGGATTAAAGGGTCGACTACTCAAAAACAGCAGCGTAGAGCAGCTGGGAGCCAGGAGGCGCATTGCAGCTGGAGCGGAAGATTGAAGACTCAGCAAAGGCGAAGAGTTGCAGTGTTCACAAAGGCTTCGACGAGGACGTCGAAGGGATAAGTGGGGGAGAATGTAACGGACAAACTTCTAAACAAGATGTTGGATGTAATGCTTATGTCTGTCCGTTGTCTTTTGGCATGTTCATGCCTTGTATAGCAGGTAGAGGAGCGGCCGAAGGCTTATAAGTCCCATTTTAGTTGGGTTGGTGGCCTCTTTAGGCTTGTAAATAAAGGTTGTGTCATGTGGACACGTTCGAGAGCTTTTCGGTCTGTAATGGACCATTTTACCCTTTATTGTGCAACTATTCAGAGCTTGTAAAGTCTGTTTGTAATTTGCATTGTCTATGAAGTGTTTTTCGGAGATGTTTGCTTGTGGATCCCGTTGGAGGCGTTCTCTCTAACCCGTTCTCTCTTTTGGTGGTCCTAAGGGACGATGGGAGGCTTCGGGGAGGCTGACCTTTGCGGACGGACACGCAAGGGTGCCGCACGCCTTAGGCAAAATCAGCTAAGGTCGTGACAGAGCGGTATACCGTACCGTACCGGTACCGAGCCCGGATCGAAACGCCGACACGTTACGGTACGGCGAACCTTGATACATACAACATATAATATATGATATCAGTAATTATAGGATGTTAGGAATTAAGTGGAAGATATTATGATATGACAGAACCTGAGGGATCCAAAACTACATTTTGATTAGCATATGAAGCAAGCTAATATTCTGATCTCCTGAGCTCCTCTATGCATTCGATGTTGAACGGTGACACAAAATGCATACCACACTTCATAGATATGCTGGAGACAATAGGCTAATCCTCGTGACAGCTTACATGGCACATTCATATCAATATTAGCTCTTCCCATCATTCCCTGTCATCTTCCATGTCGAGGGATGAGGCGAGCAATAACACTAAGGTGAATCCCAAAAAAAAAAAAAACAAAAGAAATTATTTGAATCCCATTTCTTACTATTTTATTATCTTAGATTCATCCCATAACAAATCATTAATCGTGTTCTACATCAAGGAATGGGAAGATTTATCCTATATCAGTAACAAATCATTACTTATCATGATACTTAATAAATAGAAAATCAATAATATCTTATAAATTCTGTCCTATAAAAGAAATAAACAACGATTCTTAATTGTGTTCCATTCCATATCTGGCTTTTTCATATTAAGGAATAAATAAAAGAGGTTTATATGGTTTCACGAGTACCTTTTGGGTTCCAACGCTGCCAATAGACACTCCATTTCTCCTCGTTCATCGACCTCCGACGCCACTTCTATACTGCAAACACACGCACACAGAGAAAGGTTAGTGTTCGAACGATAAGTGTGAAGAAAGCGAAGGTTACAAGCCTTCATCCTTTCCCCTCTTTTGCTGCCACTTTCTTCGTTGGCCGTACAATCTGTGTCCGCCGTCACGCTCGCCCGTTGGCGACGACCACGCATCGCTTTGCTCGCTCCCCTTCTCCCCTCCTACCTTCTAAATCCACTTGGGCACAAGAGGGGAAGATGCGAGCCGAAGAAGTTGACGTCGCGGCCAGCGGCATTCCTGTCATCAACAATGAGGCCGAGCAAACCGGGGGAGGGGGTGTGGGGGGCACGGCGGCGAGGGTGGAAGGGGAGGGAGAGAGGGACTCCGCGTTCAGCATGAAAAGCCTCCTCTGGCACGGTGGTTCCGCCTGGGACGCCTGGTTCAGCTGCGCCTCCAATCAAGTATTTCAATGAAGATTCAATTTTTGGACAGCTCTCTCTGCTAATGGACGGAGTTGCTGTGGGGAGATGCGGGCGGTGGATTTGCAGGTGGTGCAGGTGCTGTTGACGCCGCCGTACTCGTTCTCGCAGCTGGGGATGCGGGGGTGATCCTGCAACTGTTCTACGGCTTCCTCGGCAGCTGGACTGCGTACCTCATCAGCGTTCTCTAAATCGAGTGCCGCACCAGAAAGAAGAAGCAAAACGTCAACTTCAAGAATCACGTCATCCACTCCTCTTCATCGTTCCCGCTTCCCATGGCAGAAGATTTTATCAACTATAGGAGGATTTCTTTCTTCATCTATACGAGGATATTTCTCTATTCGGTTGAGAGAAATCCTTTAGTTATTTCTTTTCTATCTCTTTTCTAACATAGTATCATAGCCTTCTTCCTTACGAATGTAGGCAGCTCTGCCGAAGCCTCTCCTGCCGCCTCCTCCCCTTTCTTGTCCGGCTAGAAAGGGTAGTGCCGTTGCTTACCTCTCCTCTTGCGCCTGCGGGCTTCTTCTCCCGCCTCTCCGACTCTATCACCCGTTACCACTTAGAGAATCGCAACTGGTCTGAACTCGCCGACCGCTCAGCCACCTCCTGCCCTCGCAAGAACCTTGCCTACGCTGTCGTGGTGGCCACCATCCTCGCAACTGCTCCCTAGCCAGTGACCTCTCCTCCTTGTTCCCGCATCTCGCTCGAGTGAGAAGTGTCGTTGCCGCCATCCTTACCGCACAACCATCACTACCTTCCTGTGACAGCAGGAACGATTGTAGTTCTTGTAGCAGTAGCCGCTTCTATCTGCCGCTGCATCTTGCTTCCTCTACCGTAGTAGCTTTCGCTGCATCTGCTACGGCTACCACTTCCTGCATTGAGGCCGACAGAGCTTTAGGAGATTTCTCACAAATTTCTCCTGCTACAGCATCACTGTAGATTTCTTTAACATCGTTCCAAATTTCTGTAACATCGCTACAGCTTCCTCATCGCTACAGCAGTAGTTTTCAATAGCTTCTATAGTCGTAACCGTAGAAATTTCGCTACAACAACAATCTTTGCTATTGCAGCAGTCTTCAATAGCTACAATAGCTTCTGCAACCGCAGCCGCAGCAATCTGCAGCTACAGCAACAGCTATTCTTCTCACAGTTCTTCTTCTATAGGGCTTATCTCCATCAATGTAGTCATACTAATCCCTTTCAAGTTATCAAAGGGTGGCAACTATAAGTCTTGGCGGGCTCAACTTTCTAATCTCTTATTTGGATACGACTTACTAGGTTACGTTGATGGCTCCTTCGGTTGTCCACCAGCCATGCTCAACATCCTCGGAAAACCTAGTCTAGTACCTAATCCAGCTCAGAAATTATGGTTGCGTCAAGATTGTCTCATCCTCTAAGCTATTCAAGCCTCAGTTACTAGATCCGTCACTCCATTGATTTCTGCATGTGTGACTGCTGCTGATGCATGGTCTAAACTGCAAACAACTTTAGCGAATCATTCGCATACTCACAAGCTCAGTCTTCTATCCAAGTTGATGGTGACCAAACAAGAGGGAAGTACTATCACTGATTATCTACAAAATATCAAAGTTATCATCGATGACTTGGCTTTGATAGGTCATTCCTTATATAACGAGGAGATCATCATCCATACCCTAAATGGTATTGGAGACGACTACAAGGAGTTGGCGGCTACAATTCGGGCACACGACTCGCAAGTCTCCTTTGAAGAACTCTATGACAAGTTGACTGACTATGGGATGCATTTAAAGCATATGGACAAACTGCCTGGACTGTCTATCACAGCTCAAGTCAGTTAAAGTCCAAGAGGAAGAACACTCGGTACCCTTCGAACGTCACTAAAGGTATTCTTGATCCTGTGGGTCCCATGCAACTCCCCCCTTATCCTCCTAACTTCTAGCAAAGTGGCAACTCCAATACTCATCCACCTTGGCATCCTGTCCCTTCAAGCCAACAACGACGGATCATCTGCCAACTGTGTGAAAAATTGGACACTCCGCTAAAGTTTGCCGGTCTCGACCCCGCCTTCCTGCTCCGTCACACTGGCCTCAAGCAAATCTCCTTACTACTCCGACGACTAGCCACCCCAATTGGATTGTAGACTCTGGTGTCTTTCATCACATCACCTCTGATCTTCTGAATTTATCTCTCCACAATCCCTATTGTCACGGACCTAGCTGGTTTTGCCTAAGTCACGCGGCACCCTTGCATGTTCGTCCGCAAAGGTCAGCCTCCCATTGTCCCTTAGGACCAACAAAAGAGAGAACGGGCTAGAGAGAACGCCTCAATCGGGATCCACAAGCAAACATCTCCGAAAACACTTCATAGACAATGCAAATTACAAACAAACTTTACAAGCTCTGAACAGTGGCACAACAAAGGGTAAAATGATCCATTACAGACCGAAAATCTCTCGCACATGTCCACATGACACAACCTTTATTTACAAGCCTAAAGAGGCCACCAACCCAACTAAAATAGGACTATTATGCCTTCGGCCGCCCCTCTACATGTTGTACAAAGCATGAACATGCCAAAAGACACGGACAAACATAAGCATTACATCAAACATCCTGTTTCGAAGTTTGTCCGTGACATTCTCCCCCACTTATTCCTTCGACGTCCTCGTTGAAGCCTTTGTCGACACTACAACTCCTCGCCTTTGCTGAGTCTTCAATCTTCTGCTCCAGCTACAATGCGCCTCTTGGCTCCTTGCTGCTCTCCGCTACTATTTTTGAGTAGTCGAACCTTTGATCCGCCATGCTGCTTCAACTCACCAATGACTCTGACTCTGGTGTGGGGTTGACTGAGTTGTGTTGATCCTTGTTGATTCCTGCGGATCCCCCATGAAGGAAAAGACCATCCTTACTACACCAATCTCTCAAATGCCTCATGTTGCTTGAACTGGGTGGATGCTTATTGGAGCTTTAACGAGCATCGTCTCGCAAACTTCTGAAGTTTTGGGTCCTTCCTCCACAACATTTGCTCATTGACTCTTCTTTCACTTAGTTGTCACATCCAAGTAGGTTCGCATCACTTCCGCTTTCGATTGGCATTTCGTTGGGAAATGAAGCGGACAATCTACTCTCAATAGCACTGATCACCATTGGTGAGGATTTGACAACTATTGTCTTCCATTATCTTCGAAGGGTCTTTGAACTTGTGCAGAGCTCCTCTACTGGATAGATAAGAGAATTGGGGTACTCGGTTTCGCCCATTCTCTTAAGAGTTGAGAAGGCAAAGGTTACTTGACTTCGCCCGCCCCCCCGAGGTTGTACTCCATGCATCGAGCTGGTTACTAGCCTTCGCCTGCTCTTTGCTCACACTTCTGAAGCACTTGAAGTGTTTGCACTCCTTGCATTGAGTTAGTTACTGTGATTCACCTTTTCAATGCCATCGAACTTTTGGAATGCAGGAAGTTTTCACCCCAACTTGGAGTAATTCTCTTATAGGTTTGGTTGCCTCTGGGATTGTACCGTCTTCTCCATCAACCCTGCCACTTACTCCACTGAGTAGCAAAGGTACAACACCGTATACTGCCTGCTTCGTTCCTTGGTTATGCACTCTTGTATGACCCGAAGTCCTTCACTTTCGGTTATCTTGATGAGAAGCTCATTGACACCGGTCTTACGAAGTTACTCGGCCTCTGCCCTTCAGCCTTGTCTCGGTACTTGGAGATTGCCTCTGCATGCTCCATCTCCTCGGCCCCTTCCACGACCAAGCACTCTCCTCCATGAGAGCAAGGGATCAATGACTTTCACGGAAGTCCCGCCTTTGCGGTACCATGGCGCTGCCATGCCCATGGCCCTACTATCCGTCGCCTCGCATCTGCATCCCTTTTCTTCACGATCAGTAGATATGTCTCAGTGGCACTCCTCTGAGTCCACCTACATTCTAACTGATGTTTGATTTTGGGTAGCTAAGTCCCTCTGGACTCGTCGTCGCTTCCTCGCCCCTTTCGACCCCTTGCTTCAACACCTCTGTGTTCTCCAAATAGTCTGTTTGGTCGATGGAAAGACAGACTGCAACTCCCATGCATGGCCTCTGCCATCGCTTTGTAGGGTTTGCACCGATTATGTTCTCCTTAGCTTCCTTGGTAGCAACGTTTGCTTACTCAACCTTGTCCTCTGACTTGTCGAGCTCCCTTAAGCGAATATAAGCTCTAGAGCAGTCCAACTCTCCAGCTGCTTCGATCATACATCTGCATGATCAAGTCCCTCCCATGGAACTTACTAGTACTTGCATTCGAACTTTTCCCTTGGTGGAACCCAACCCTCATATGCTGATGACCAAGGTTTTCATCTGATGCAAAATTCGATGCACGCACGGAAGACCCGCCTCTGCGGTACCATGGCCTTCACTCCTTGAATCCATAGCCCTTCTTGCCGTCGTGTTGTTCACCGAACTGGAGCTCCTAGTAGCTCCCAATCATACCTCCATATGATCTAGTCCCTCGCGGGACTCACTGTCGTATGTATCGCATTGCCACGAACTGTTCCACCACGATCCGCTGCACCATGTCGCCTCCTGGTGACATCTCCATTGCATTCTGATCCTTGTGGAATAAACTCAAATTGTGAACCCTCCATGTGTGGCCTCTGCCAATACATCGCAGGGTCTCCTCCACCTTCAAGTTTGTTCGCTCCTTTGGCAATCGACCTTCATCCACCCACTCTTGGGTCACACCTAGATAAAGCACCGCTCTAAGACAGTCCGTCGCCTAGTAGCTCCCGAGGTCCACCGACTTCACTGTAATTTGTGCACCATTGTCTGGATCCTGGGCCTCTGCCCCTACTAGCACAATCTCCGCTGCGCACTGCTTCCTTCATGGAAACTTGAATGGCAACACTGTGGCATATTCTTCAAGAGTACCCACCTCTGAGTCCTCTTGCCCCGTGCTAAGGCCTTCTGAACCCAATTTCGCCTCCACAAATTGAGTCGCCTTAGTTCCTCCATCAAATGCTTTTCCGAGATAAGGTGCATGTGCCCAGAAGCTCCCTTCATCTTTGGCACCATGCAAGATGAGTCTGCTCCGTCAGAATGAAGGACCCCTGGAACAACATGATCCTACTCTTGCCTCTATAAGAGTTCATGTCCTTGACCTCTGTCTAAGGAAAGCACTGTGCCTCTGCTCCATGTTCCATCTTCCTGCTAGCTCCCTTCATGCGGCTTGGGTACTTTGCCAAGTTACACCCAAGTTGTTCCGCTCCTCGTTTTTGCATTGAGTCGATGGTGGCCCTTGCGCCCACCATTCCACGGGTCAGCCCTCCCTTGAGTCCGATCTCCATATCGACTCCAAGTGTGCCTTCATTTAAGTTGCTTTGGGTCGCTCCCCCACTTGATCTCGCAATGCATCCACCAATGCATTCTCTCAAGCAAGATCATGCGACGAATCCTCGCCGCTTGCTCAGTCCATCAAGCTTCGTGGAGTCATTGTTTGTTGAGGTACTTCTCCTCAACATGTGCGGTCCGTCACACATGATTCTCCCTTTAGAGAGCCGGGACTTATCCCTCTTAGATAACTATCCCATTGGAGCAATATCTCTCTTTATTTCGGAGACCACCATCCCCTTGGACTACTCCGATCTGCTGAACAAACTGTGCATTATTCTGCCTCCTGCAAACGTACTTGCTAGATTGCGACTCCACGT
This sequence comes from Musa acuminata AAA Group, assembly GCF_036884655.1. Classification (NCBI taxonomy): domain Eukaryota; kingdom Viridiplantae; phylum Streptophyta; class Magnoliopsida; order Zingiberales; family Musaceae; genus Musa; species Musa acuminata. The sequence continues at coordinate 18,133,297 of NC_088347.1, read as the reverse complement.
CAATACAGCCCCCCGTTGCACCACTCAAGGCCTAGCAACATGCTGAACTCGTTGCACACTTCAGCCTCCTATGGACGTATCCTTCACATGCCGAAGAGAAAGTTTCAATGGTCCATGGCGCCGAGTTTCGGTCGCCTTGGGATGGCCACGAACATTCCATCGTCCGCATACAAGCCCATGCATGAGTACCAAATTCTTCGAGTTAGCAATTCCCCTCACCTCTGTGAGCTTTGCATAACTCTTTTAGTCATTGAGCAACTCATTCCACCTTGCATGGTCTCATCCTTTACCAAGCGCCTCGCTTGGCTTGAGCACCATCAAGTATAGTTGTCAACGTTGAGCCGTAGCTCAAACTCAGCCATCCCAACCTTTGTGCGCTCCCAATTCTTCCAAGCTTACCTGTTCTCGTGGTGCCTCTTGCACGAAGGGTTGGCTATTCCTTTGAATGCCAATGTCAGATGCCCGCTCCTCCGAGCGACTCCTTTTCCCTACATCTCCATGTCGTTTTCCCCCAAACGGTCACGCGTGTGCTGACTGCCCTCAACGCAGCCCCGCTAGGTCCCCACGTTTGCATGCTAAGTGTTTCTATGAGTGTTTGTCCCGCTCTGATACCATCTGTCATGGACTTAGCTGGTTTTGCCTAAGTCGTGCGGCACCCTTACGTGTCCGTCCACAAAGGTCAGCCTCCCCGAAGCCTCCCATTGTCCCTTAGGACCAACAGAAGAGAGAATGGGCTAGAGAGAACGCCTCAATCCAGATCCACAAGCAAACATCTCCGAAAACACTTCATAGACAATGCAAATTACAAACATACTTTACAAGCTCTGAATAGTGGCACAACAAAGGGTAAAATGGTCCATTACAGATCAAAAATCTCTCGCACGTGTCCACATGACACAACCTTTATTTACAAGCCTAAAGAGGCCACCAACCCAACTAAAATGGGACTATTATGCCTTCGACCGTCCCTCTACATGCTGTACAAGGCATGAACATGCCAAAAGACATGGACATACATAAGCATTACATCAAACATCCTGTTTCGAAGTTTGTCCGTGACACTATGGTGGCGATGAAGATATCATCATCGGTGATGGTAACGGTCTTCCTATAACTCATATTGGTTTCACAACACTTACTTCTGATACTACTACATTTACACTCAATGATGTTTTATGTGCCCCTAATATTAAACACAACCTCATTTATGTTTCTCAGTTTTGCAAAAATAACAATACTTCAATTGAATTCTTTCCTGATTCCTTTCTTGTTAAGGACTTGAGCACGGGGGCATCCTTGGTCCAAGGCCCGAATAGAGGAAACATTTACAAATGGCTGTCAACTCCACAAATAACCCAACACATTGTTCATTCTTCCATTGCGGTTCTAGTTAATATATGGCATCGTAGTCTTGGTCATCCCTCGTCTCTTATTCAGTACAAATTACTTTCTAGTTTCTCTCTTCCTATTTCTAAATCACATAGTTTTATAATGCATTGTGATACATGTCTTAGTAATAAAAGTCATCGATAGCTATTTGGCCCATCTTCCATTTCCACCTCTAAACCATTTGAAATTATTTATATAGATGTTTGGGGCCCTACCCCATTCCTATCTTTTGATAAATTCAGATTTTATGTCATTTTTGTAGATCACTTCACAAACCCCCAAATCTTCATAAACTCAGAGTATTTAGTTGTCTATGTTATCCATGGTTGCGTTCCTATGCCTCTCACAAGTTAACATCATGATCTAATCCTTGCGTTTTTATAGGTTACTCTCTTAAACATAATGCTTTCCGTTGATATAATCTCCACAATCACAAAATTTTTATATCGCGTCACATTATTTTTGTTAAGTCTATATTTCCTTTTCACAACCATACCTCTCCTACCATGCAGACCACCTCATTAACCAGTTCTCATTGAGATATACCTCTAATCCAACTGGACGAGTCTCCCATGACATCATCCAGTTCCTCCTCTCATGATTCACACTATTCCACTCCTCCGGTTCAGCAATTGCCCATTCTTACTCTACTTCTCTTTTCTCCGACTATTGGGGTACTTGCTTCAGGATCACAATCGTTATCTTTACCTCCTTCTCGGCCAAGTGACCCTGACGTACCTCCACCTAACCCAGCCTGTGTTAATGACTCTTAACCACTTCTTCCAACAACACAACCTCACGGTCCCGTAGTCTCTAACCATCCTATGACCACACGCTCTAAGAGTGGTATTTTCAAACCGCGTCAGGTCCTTGACCTTCATGCTATCGTGGATTCCTCATCCTATCACCCCGGTAAACCCACCACCTTCATTCAAGCCCAAAAATCTCCCGATTGGCGTACCGCAATACGTGAGGAATATAATGCCCTCATCCATAACTCAACATGAGATCTAGTACCCTTTCATCATACACAAAACATCATCGGATGTAAGTGAGTTTTTTTATTTAAGCGAAACCCCGATGGCTCTATTGCCCGATATAAGGCACGCCTCATCGCCAAAAGGTTTCATCAAAGACCTGGAGTTGATTTCACTGAAACATTTAGTCCCATTGTTAAGCCCACTATAATCAGACTTATCTTGGGTCTCGCCACCACTAAGGGCTAGCAATTACGTCAATTGGATATTAATAATACCTTTTTATAAGGGACTCTAACTGAAGATGTTTTTATGTAATAACCTCCTGGTTTCACTCATCCTCAGTATCCAAGGCATGTCTACAAACTTTGAAAAGCTATTTATGGATTTCGTCATGCTCCAAGAGCTTGGTACACTGAACTTGGCTCTTTTCTGACTTCAGTTGACTTTCTCAACTCCAAGTATGATTCCTCGTTATTTTTTATACAACACCATAACGACACAATATATATTATAGCCTATGTGGATGACATCATTGTCACAGGCAACAACCCCATAGAAATCCAAGCATTCATCAAATAGTTGGCAGATCGATTCTCGCTTAAAGATCTAGGACCCCCGAACTACCTTCTGGGTGTAGAGGCTACATTCACATCTTCCGCTCTCTTTATGTCACAAAGAAAGTACATTCAAGATTTATTATCCAAAACAAACATGCAGGATGCAAATGTGGTTACAACTCCTCTATATACTAGTGGCTCTCTTAAATTATCTAATGGAAGTCCTACTATGGAACCCACTCAATAACAACAAGTCGTTGGTTTCCTACAGTACTTAGCTCTCACCCATCCCGACATCTCATTTACAGTTAACAAATTATCACAGTTTATGCAGAGGCCATCTACTATGCATTGGTTTGCGGTCAAACGAGTCCTACGATATCTTAAGGGGACTCTCAATCATGGTGTCTTTCTTCGTAAATACTCTCCACTTTAGCTTCATGCCTTTATCGATGCTGATTGGGCAAGCAACTTTGATGATCAAACATCCACATCGGGGTATATTGTCATCCTTGGCGCTAATCCAATCAGTTGGAGTTCTAAGAAGTAAAAGACAATCGCATGGTCTACAACTGAAGCTGAATAACGTGTCATCACCACTACCACTATAGAACTCAATTGGGTTAGAAATCTGTTCAAAGAACTCAACATCAACTCTACTCCTATAATGTATTGTGACAATGTCGGAACTACCTATCTATGCGCTAATCCGGTGTTCCACTCCCGCATGAAACATATTGCTATTGACTTCCATTTTGTACGAGATCAAGTTGTTCATCATCAACTATGAGTTTCTCATGTCCATTCTGCTGATCAATTAGCCGACTTACTCATGAAGCCTCTCGCTCGCCACCTTTTTGAATTACATCGGTCTAAGATTGGCGTCCTTGATAGGAGCACCATCTTGCGGGGCATGATAGCAGATAAGATTTTCTCAACTATATGAAGATATCTTTCCTCAATTATATGAGGATATCTCTCTATTATGTTAAGGGAAATCCTCCCTCCTAACCTATATAAATAGGAGAGGGACATGCGAATACAATCAAGCTTCTTCAGTAATTTCTCTTTTATCTCTTTTGTAACACCTTCCTCCTCGTCGGCTCCATCATCCAACTCATCGCCTGTGCCAGGGATCGTTCTTCTCTCCACTCCTTCCACCTCTATGGATTGCTGTGGTCTGACGATGGCGTAGCAACATATACTACATCAACGATTGGTTGGACAAGAGGACATGGACATATATATTTGGCGCCACCACAATATTCGTACCCTCCTTCCGCAACTACAGGATATGGTCCTTCCTCGGCCTCAGCATGACCACCTACACCGCCTGGTACCTCACCATCGTCGTCATCGTTCACGGCCAGGTAACGTCATTCATCGCAGCAACAATTGATGTAAGAAGAGGAGAAAGGAATGATACCTATTGATACTCTTCTTTGAATGGATGACGCACTCGGGTCCGACAAATCTGGTGCTGTACTTCACCGGGGCCACCAATGTTCTCTACACTTTTGGTGGCCACGCAGTAACAGTGTGAGTCCTCTATGTTAGCATAAAATCTATAATTATGCTATCTGTTATGCAAAAAAACTTTTATGTCAAGATTGAAATTAAATAAAATTAGATCTAACAATATTATGATACGTACCTTTTTCATTGTTATTCAGAAGAATAAATCTTATCTAATCTACAAGTGCCCCATCGTCGGATCTGAGATATCAAGGAGAACTAGATCATTCTCATCTCTTCCTATCTTTTCACAGGACCACATAGACTGATGGATTAGGGAGATTGAGAGAAAAACTTTAATCTCTCAACTGCCCATCAAGGTTATCTCCTAAGGAATCTTACTTTAATATGAACTTCTTTTATATTGGTTAATAACCATAATCAGAATCCAATCATATCTATAATATATCTTACCTAATTAAATAGGGTCATAATCTAACATTCTCCCACTTGGCCCAATAATTGGTAAGATACAAGAAGACTTAAAATCAAAAATAAATAAATAAAATTTATTTAAAAAATAATTTGACCCAATTGGATTCTAAAATTTTTAGAAAAACTATATACATGCGCACGTATTTTTAAAAATAAACTAATAAATCAAATAAATATAATAATACTACATTAAGTCTGACTAACAATATGAGTCATAGCGGTTGTATGTCATCAGTGTTCCACTTCCCACAATACTATTAACTTTTCCTAATACAATCCAAAATGACCCCTATAATTTATCTTGTTAAAACAATCTTATCATCACATTCAACTATAATATGTATATACATAATTGTGAACAGGATAGCAGAAATAAATAACTTTAAGTACGTAAGCAAGAATGTCAATTATAATATCCACTCAAACATGCATCACCATATCCTTATGGGTTGTTCACAAACCTAATTATAAGAATATATTCTTTCAAAATACTTTAGGCTGTAAGTCCTAAGTGAATAAATCAACAATCAATACAATGGAACTCAAGTAATTAATTGACATCGGATGTTTTTGGACTCCTCTTCTCTAATCATCAAGTATTTTATATTATAATACATTGAGATGCAATAGTACTTGTCATTCTTAAAGAAGAAAACTACTACAATGTCACAAAATATCTTCAATGACTTGGTAATTGAGTTTGACTACACTAAGTCCTGAGATTAAATTTCGTAGTCCAAAAGTTTGATCAGTGGCCTCAAAGCATGCCACAAAATCAACTTCTATTATTAATAATAATAAATTGCTCCTCTACTTGATATAAATATTAACTGTCATGCGGACTTCCTATTATTGAGGTAATTTATAAAATTAGCATCTAAAAAATACCATCATTTCAAACTGATATAATTTCATACATATGAACATAAAATCTTTTGTCCCTTCTAGTTATCATATTACTTTCTCTGTAATCCTTTAGTATTTTTTTTATTTCTGGGTAATTCTAATATATACCTAATATTTTAATTCTAAAACTGATATTTTTTTCGACACAGGCTTGAGCATAGACTTCCAACTACGCATATACAAAGAATATTTTCTTTATATGATTCTTTTCAAGTCATTTTCAAGCATTTACTATTGACTAAAATTTTGCTTTTAATGATTTATCGAATAAAACTATATATTAAATCTTTTCGAGTCTCGGTTGATATATTATTTCTAAGACAATCTTCATAATCATTAAGGTCTATCTTTGAATTACTCAATGTTAATAATATAAGATGTCACATTCATATCAACCATCTTAAAACTCTTAGTTATAAATTTCTTGATTTAGTATAATAAACCAAGATCACTATTGGTAAGGCAAAATATTATCAATATACAAACCAATATAATAAACTTGCTCCCACTGATATAAATACCGATCAATAGTATTTTCCTTAAATCTAAAAAAAATGATATCAAGAACCTTTATATATCATTATCTTAAAGCTTATTTAAGATCATAAATGAACTCCTGAATTTGCATATCAAACTTTATATTTCTTTGTAAATCATTTGGAGTATAAAGTTAGATCTTAAAAAAATATTTTCATATTATTATGATATAACTCAAACTCATAATGAGTCACTAATGTAATGATGATTCATAATGAGTTCATTAAAAACTAAATGTCTCATTATAATCAATACATTTTTATGAGTAAAACTTTTAATTATAAGTCTAACCATTATATCGATTATCATTGTCCTTTGAGTCACATTTATATAATAGACTCTTTTACAATTATTGGATAATTCGATAAATTTATCAAATACTATTCTGGTTATTGATTTTAACTCTTCTTTTATTACATCATATTATTTTTCAGAATCATTACCTTTTATGACCTATGAAAATAATAAGAGATTCATTCTGATTCTTATATCATAATATAATTCTTGTAGATATGCCATGTAATAACCATAAATGATAGAATTTCTTTCCCTTTGAAATATTCTCAAGGTTATCAATTATGATTGTTCTACAAAATCATTAACAACGATATCAATATAATGTGGGAGTTTAGTAATATTATTTTGTTATTCACTTTTATCAAATCATTTAATAATTTGAGTAACAACAATATCTCGAATAATAAAGGAGTATCAACTTGTATCTCCTCTATATCAAAATTGAATTTCGAGATTTTCACTCCCATTGATTCGTTGTTTTATATGAATTTTACGTTACCAAATTTAATTGTCCTAGTACTATGATTAGAGCAATAAGATATGTACACCTTTAAACTTTTCTAAATAGATAATAAAATATTTAGAAATAGTTATTAAATCTAATTTTCTTTTATATGAGTTGAAGATCCTTATCTCTATAGAACAATCTCAAATATGTAAATATCTTAAGTTAGGTTTTTTATCATTTCATAGCTTAAAAGAAGTAATATAATTTACTTACTAGGAATACCATTCAAGATACACATAGTTGTCATTGGAGCTTCTTCTCACATAGATTTGAATACAAAAGAATAACTTATTATGCTCCTAACCATATCTATAAAGGTATGATTATATTTTTCAGTAATCATATTCTGCTGTAACATATCTAGTAAATCATATACTTTATTTTTTCAAGAATCTAACAAACGAATTTTAATTATAATTGGGTTCGTCATAAATTTCAAGAATCTAACAAACGAATCTAGTAAAGATATGATGATCTTAACTTGTCTATCTAATTGTTTATCGATTTCATTTATGTACACTTTGAATGGTCATAGACTTTATATGAATTAGATATACATAATCATATCTCAACAAGATATCTATATGGTGATAAAATATATCTCTTTAATGAGACGAAAGCATAGAGTAACCCACAGATATAAGCATAATCTCAAGAGTTTATAAAACTATATTTCATTTTAATATTTACTTATATGATCATTATAAACTTAAGATTCATATTAATTTTGTATAGACAATTCTACAGAATTCAAAGGTTAATTTTATTGAATCACAATAAGTTTACAATCACCAAATAGGAAAATAATATTCTAACAATTCTAGGTAAAGAACTCAAATTCCCAGAATTATAAGAACACAGCATGGATCCTCAAGATCTATCAATTGAATCATCTTTAGATGTAGGCGATAAATACAAACTAATATCACTTTCACTTTAAGATGATTCACTATAATCATGAATATCTCATTCTCTTTTGGTTTTATCCCCTTCATGAATATCTATTATTGGTAACATATATTGAAACATCAAATTAATCCATCAAATATTAAAAAAATAAATTCTATAATATTTGATTTGAACCATATAAAGGCTATATTTATACCTTTTCTTTTAAAATCAAATCTTATAGTTTTTTTCCTTCACATAATTTTTTTTGTTATAGAAGTAACACTTTATTGTGAAGATATTTTTTTATAAGTTTATATAGTAATTATAAACTTAGGTGACTTACGCTTCATCCTTATTTTAGTGTTACATACTCGCTGAATAGTACTCAAAATATTATAAGTCTTGATATTACAGTTTTATTATTTATATTGAAGATATAATCTTGAATTCCTCAAATGCTATTATTTTAAGGTGTCAACTAATAACTTATTAGAAAATTTAAATTGATCCTTAGATATTTTAATATACTAGTTGTAAACTATACTGAAGTCTAAGTATCATAAAATTAAGTTTTTCATAACTATCTTGATTAGTCACCTCAATTATTTATTCCATAGAACTTTCAGTAATTAAGTTTATGTTATGTTCAATTAATCTAATCAATGTCTCACTCACTCAATACAACTTATATATGCTCAAGCCATTTATTTCAAAAAATATAGGGACATTTACATAAATATAATAAAGGAAGTACCACTGTTATAATATAACATTAATGCTTTGAGTTTCTAAAATATAATGAACTATTGATATCATCTATATTTCATATTTGAGTGAAATATTAATAAATCTAATATTCACTCAAGATCATTTATATAGGACTGATACCATCCTTGTTAAATAGTATTATTACCTTTGAGTATACGACCATAAATTACATATCCAAAATATTATTATCCTACCCCATCACATAACTATTTGAAATAAATTTTTTATTGGGATTATCTAAATCTCCTAATTATATGTGTCATCGTGAATATTATTTTATTTAATGTCATTTAGGATCAATTCCATAATGTATTTTATAGATTATTGGTCCAAATCACTTTGGTGGCTAAAAGACCAATAAAAAATATATAATACAATCTACTTTGGTAACTATTAGTCAAATAAAACTTAAGAAGATAAATTATAAATAACATTCGCTAAATTTCTTTATCTTGATTCATGTTGCTATTATGAATATTATTTTAGTTAATATCATTTAGGACTAATTTTATAATATATTTTATAAATTATTGGTCCAAATCACTTTGGTGGCCGTAGGATTAATACAAAATACAATCTAAAATGTCCCATAAATGACAATATCTTTATTATAATTCACATCTCATAAGTCTACGATCTCAAACTACTTTGGCAACGATCGATCAAATAAAACTTATAAAGATAAATTATAAATAATATTCATAAATTTATTTATCTTAATTTATGCTGAAACAATTTAATAATAAAATAACAGTCATAATAATTATTGAACATTAATCAACAAAAGAAAGAAAAAAAAAACTCATATGATAATCATGATAACATATAAATCATACCTCCATGTGAAAGACAAATATTATTTTATAATTTCAAAATATACATGTGAATAACCAAATAAATATCTTGGATTTTATTTACCACATGTTAAAAATATAATTAATAATTCATATGAGAAAACTATAAAAGTAAACCATAATTTATAGTCTTTTAATCAAAAATTAAATCTAATTAAATAACCAAAAACATAATCATGATAAAATTCAATCATAATTATAATAAATTATATTTATCAATTTTATAATTGAGAATATAAATTAGAATTCTCAATTTCATAAGGGTAAAACTATAAATATGTTGACAAAACATAAATTAGAATTACTAAATTTATAATTGGCAGAACTATAATTTAATAAAACCCTAGCCTCCAAGGTAAAACTATAAATATGTCAAAAGAATTAAAGGATATTAATAAAATACATAAGAGCAAAGCTGTAATTTGACCAAAGGGGAACCCTAGGGCAAAATTATAATTTTGACCAAAAATTTGATCTACAGCATCGTCGCCTTTGCGCGTGCGACACTGCCATGCCGCAACGCTGCCTTTGCCAACGCACAATTGCCGTCGCCACCTACGCGTGCGGCTTAAGTCCGCGTGTGGCCGTCGCCTTAACGTGCCCTAGCCATGCGCGACCGCTGCCATTACACGGCTCCTACCCGTGAGCGACCACCACCTGGGTGCGGCTTGTGCCCTCGCGCGACCGTCGCATGGACACGGGTTCTGCCCACGTGCGGCTGCCTCATGGGCGCGATGCTACCCACGTGCAACCGCCGCTACCTGCACTGCAACGTGCACGTTGCCCAGCGCAATCGCTGCAGCGCGCACGCTGCATGGTGCAACCATCACTCACAAGCGAACCTCTGCTCGCGAGCAGTCGTGATGCGAGGTAGTACACGACCCTTCAGCAGCTTTCATTATTCACAATTAACGATAGAGCAAAACAAATCAATAATATCCAACAAATCATTCATGCATTGTAAACAAAAATAATAAATCTAATATATTTGATCTCAAGAACCTAAGCTCTGATACTAATTGTTAACATAAAATCTATAGTCATGCTATTGTAATGCGAAAAAACTTTTATGCCAAGATTGAAATTAAATAAAATTAGATCTCAATATTACGATGCATACTTTTTTATTGTTATAGATCCTTCTTCTCTCTTTCTATCTTTTCATCGTAAAAAATCATATCTATAATATATCTTATTTAATTAAATAGAACCATATAATTTAACATTTAAGGCGCCATAAGCGATCATCGAGGACCGCATAATCTTACACTCCGTACCTAGAGACATCGTACGCGATCACCCTGACGCTGCCATCGACGACCGCCGTGTACTAGGCCTTCGGCGACCAACTGCTATCCCACTCCAACGCCTTCTCGCTACTGCCCGAATCCAGGTGGAGGGACGCCGCCGTCGTCCTCATGCTCATCCACAAGTTCATCACCTTCGGCTTCGCGTGCACCCCGCTATACTTCGTGTGGGAGAAGGTGGTGGGGATGCACGACAGCAAGAGCATATGCCGGCGCGCCATCGCTCGCATCCCCATCTGGTTCCTTGCCATCATCTTCCCCTTCTTCGGCCCCATCAACTCCGTCGTCGGGTCGGTCCTAGTCAGCTTCACTGTCTGCATCATTCCGACGCTGGCGCACATGCTCACCTACCGAGCACCATCCGCACGACAGGTGATGACCATCCTTCTTCCCTCTGCATTCCCTGTGTGAAATCTTCATCGTCATTGCAGAATGCGGCTGAGAAGCCACCCTTCTTCTTACCGATCTGGACGGCGATGTATGCGGTGAACGCCTTCGTGGTGGGGGTGGGTGCTGGTGGTGGGCGCGCACGACCAACTTCATCAAGCAGGTGGGACACAACTTTGGGCTCTTCACCAAGTGCTACCAGTGCCCCAGACCCCGGCCACCCGCCACCCTCGCGCCACAACAGCGTCAGTGAACCAACCATGCCATGCATCAACCTGCGTTTCACAATCAACAGCTGGATTGCTTTAGTTGATTAACCTGAGCAGCAATATTTCCTCCAGCTTTAGGGTATGTGCACGAAAACAGGTTATTGCCTCTGCAGATTCTAAAGAAATGCATAGATCCTGATAAAAAGCAAACTACTCTGAATGAAATATACAAAATAGATAACAAGGCAAGAAGTTCAATTTCCATCCTCGTGAGTCACGAGAGAAGAAAAACGAAAGAAGAGAAGATTAAAAATATTAAAACGTCTAGGAAGTCCATAAACAAGTGCTTGATGTTATAATTGTTTAATGTCAACAACTAGAAGCCCATAAGTAGTTGACAGTAATCTGTACCAAAACTGGAATTCACCCAAAACCAAAATCTAGTCAGGAAGGAAAAAGTGGTGGTTGATACATCTCTGCTTGGCTCAACCAAAAGGGTGATAGCCTGCCTGGTGCAATAAGCTTTTACCAATTTGGCTATGGTAAAAGGATCGATGTAAGCAGAGAGGCTCCTTGTAGAAAGCTGAAGCTAATCCAACCATAGTCTTGTACCTGTCATACCATGTTCATCTGCGGCCCCACTTTTAGCCACCTTGTGAATCTGATATGAGAATTCATTTGCCTGCAGACACAACCTAAAAGCTAAGTTGAAAAGGATATGAGAACTAACATGATTTTGGATAAGAACTACTTGAACAACGTCACTAGCTTATCCATGAAAAAGTCAAAGGTGTAGAGATCAACAGCAAAAAGATTTGTGAGCCTTGCCAAATGAGGTACTGTGGATCTTTTAGCAATAAGAAAATGCACAGGAACATGCAGATTTTCAACTGAAAACTGTCACGTGATCAGAAGACTAAACTAGCTGCATTAGCAAGAAGATATATTCCCAACATGCCCACATAAGATCAGACAAGTTTGAAAGAAGATTCACACATCTATTTGCCTCTTTAGACCACCGAAGAATCTTAGGGTCTTTGAAAAGCGGAAAAGTTATCAAAAGATCAACATCGTAACAAAAAAATCATATAGCTTTATGGAAAAAAAAAAAAACATTGCTTTGTTTAAGGAGTTGAAATAAAAACACTCGGAAAGCTCTTCAATCTAACCTTCTCGTCGATCCACATTAGAGTTCTAAGCTGATTGTCAAGTATTCGAACAACAATATCAAGCGGAGATGCAGCATCGACCATATCCAGATCACCACTCTAAAAATGTGTATGTATATATAAATATATATATATATATATATATATAGTCAGTATTGACGACAATAAGAAACGCTTTGTCAGACACAAGTTCTTGCAGGATAATACCTGAGAGGAATTCACAGTTTGAATTATTGATTTTACTCGTTCGGCAATCCCTTGCATTTCTCTTTCAATAAACTCTGCTTGGTCATACCTTAGGTTTAACAGACACAAATTAGAAAATGATAATACAATTCTGAAGTTTGATAAACAATATCTTCATAAAAAAATCAGGATAGGAAAACTCTCAATAAATTCATGTCTAATCCTGATTAGCAACCATACATAACACAGAAGAGCATCAATTCGTATATGGTGATGCTACTTCGAATAAAGAACACAGTAAAACTCATCCAAAATCTGATCCACCGAGTTAAAACCCCTGTTTTAAGTGGTCTTTAAGCTCTCCTTAAATTCACACATTATCTTAGAAGTGATTTGTAATATGTATTTTCACTTTTCAGCCACCAGTTATAACACTATTCATTAGCATTAGCAAAACCCATGGCATATAAACAAGGGACACACTGTATTTGCACAAATTCTGTAAGAAACAATGATGTTCCGCTAACTTCTAATCCTTTTAGTTTCATCATCAAAATAACCTAGACAAGGTACATTATATATTTGGAAAAACAATGAGCACAATAGAAGATTTAACAAACTTAGTTTTCGGTAAAAATGCTGCCAAAGATCCAAAGATCACTTCCTATGATCATGGGAATAATTTACTCAGTGCAAGGAAACAAAAAGTTGAGTGATAATCTGGTTACACAAACAATGCAATACTAGTGTTTAGGATTTGGCACTTATATATGATATAGGAGCCCGTGCTTGCCTCAAAGTTTCTCTTGACCATCACTCTACTTTTCCAGCATTAATCAAGTTTATTTCCCCTTGTTTCTACCTTTGAGGCACTACTCTCACAAAGATGAGAAACCCTTATTAGAGGGGGGTCAATCCTAACAGAACACTCTACATGCCACATAAAGAGAGCCAATCGGAATTCAAGGTTTCTGAAAGCACTTTCTTTCACTAGATGTTCACGCTAGGTCTGCATATCAGGAAGCTGCACCAAATTCCTTCAAAAAAACAAAAAAAGAGATTCAAAGATTAAAAAATTATTCTAAACAACATAAGGAATGTTCATTTGGCATATGATTCTAATATTTTCAAAATAAATCAGCTCATTTGCTCCTATTTTGATAACTCAACAACCACAATCCTATCAAAACCATCAAGGTTTACTCTACTCAACCAGCTTTAAAATGTGGGCAAATGCCACACAATGTGGCTGACCTGGAATATTGAAGTTGTTCTAGTACTAAGAAAAGAGCTGCACCCTTTTAGGATTCAACAGGAAATTAGGCTTAGAACATTAAGTAATTTACAAGATATGAATAAGTACATCTGATAGTCCTATCTGTTGTACTAAATTACTACATCAGTAAATCACACCAATTTAATTTTACCATCTTTAACTACAAAGATATAAAATAATGTTCTTAGATGCTTTATTATGCCCTCCCAAATTGAACACTAAAGCAGGAAAGCTAAAATGTTAATTCCAAAATTGCAGAAAGTTTAATCACTAGACTAACATTGAATCTCTCACAGATGTAGCCTCATCTTCCAAAAGTAATGCACACTCATCCTTGCATATGCACTCTGCTTCTTGTTCCATGCTCTCCAATGCCTTATCAACCTAGAGACTCAAAAGAGGGCGAAAAAAATCACAAGACTCATAGTTGCAGTACAAATGCAAAACTAATTTAAACAGGAAAAAGCACAATAAACAAACAGCTATTAGCTTCATATTTGTCCATTTCAGGCTATATTTAGTGCCCCCTGAAAAATTATTCAGCACCCCTATTAAATGAATTGAATTTTAGAATAGAAACATTGACAAACCTCTTGTTGATGAGTTTCAATTAATTCAAGTTGCTTCTCTAAGTTAGTTTGAGTCTCCACAACTTTTGCCATTTCAGCCTGCAAATCGTTCAAGAAAAACTGGTACTTAGTCACTCAGATGGAAATATGCAATCTACTCATTCATGATAAATTGCCTGTAACATAGGATTGTTGCATAAATATAAGACTGGACACACTGTCAATTAAAGTGACACAAGAGGTAATTGCAAATATAGAACTGGGAGCCTTCAAAAATGTTTGTCAGGCACACATCAATTCACATGTGCTCCAATCACAGTAAGATGGTCAACAGCAGAGAATTTTTCTTTAATTTATGCAATAAGCAAAATTATGAAATGAGTAACAAACCACAAGTTGTTGTCCAAAATATATGAATAAGATACTTGTTTCATGATAAAGCAGAAAGAATGAAAAACTATGTAAATTTTAAGTTCATGGAGATCACCAAGAAATTGTTATAAATGCTAGAATGAATTTTGTTTATCTTATCGACTGGTGCGCTTTTTTTTTCTAGATCAAAACAAAGTCACAACAACTAACTTTAGGCCTATGATTCTAATTAGCTGGAGTCAAGTTAAATGGATCCTATCCCACATCCAGCTCTAATATGGACCAAATGCTTTAAATGTAATTTGCATTTATAGGAGATAAAAAGAAAATCCTTTTTGTATTTCTAAAGAACAAAAAATTTCATAAGAAAAGCTCCACTCATATGAAAGAAACACACAAAATATTTAACAAACAGATAACTGACAAATGATAATGCACTGTATCAAATAAATACCTCCAGCCAAATGAGAATATTTCGGTTTTGTAGGATCCACCTATCCCATTCAGCAATTTCTGTAGCCTGATTTTGGAATTTTGCAGTACGCTCTTGCAGCTCAGTATTCCAGTCCTTAAGAATCTGGTTTAATTAGGTCAATTAGTTGATGAGATGATTCCATCAGCATATACAGGACAAAATGAAGGCCATCAACAATCTTTGTGAGACTTTTCCTGTTGTTTTGGGTTAATAAGGTAACAACATAAACATTAATATATAGCTCCTAGATTTGAGAGCATTTCAGGAGCTTGCCCACATATCATTTGGCTATCATTCAATTTCCACAGAATTTAGTCAAAGAATAGTACCTCCTCAACAGTTTTTCCAGTGATCTCTGATGGTAGCTTAGGTGCCTGAGTTGTGACTGAATTGGTAGTAGTAAGTCTAAAGTCCATTAATAAAAAGAGAGCATGAAAAAATCAAATTATAAAAACATACAAATGTAAACTCTTAGAATCCAAAAAAATCAAGGACATAAAGTTAGAAAATAGAAAAACACAAACCCGCCACTACTAGCTTGGACAACTGAAGGTAAAGCTTGACTTGTGGCAGCACCGGAACTTGAATCGCTAGCTAATGCTGAAGTAGAGGAACCCGAGGAGGAATTTTGTTTAGATACTATGGCATCAAAGTTGGTTCTTGGCATAAGCTGCATGTGCAGCCTTATAAAATGTTGATCATCTTAATGCCAAAATGAAAAACAAGAAAGATGTCACTTTTCAGCTCCTAAAATCAAGATAACAAAACCCAGAGCATAAGATATGGTATGCAAATTAAGTTTCTAAAACTAGTTAATTTTAAAATAGAAATGGAAATATATATACTGTAAAGCAAAAAGAGCTCAGCATGTGGCTACCGAAGAAAGACAACATTTTATGACATAAATATCATGCATCCAGGACGTTGTAAACATCTGACACAACATGATCTCCAAGATAAAAGAATTCTCAGGCGATGAACTCTTTTAACAAGGTAAACAGAAGCCCCTGACTGCCTATTCTTAAGACAAGTTGATGATAACCAGAAATCTAACTCACTCATTTATCAAATTCTGAATATTCAACAAATATGGAGGGACAATAAATCAACAAGAGAACTGACTATCTATAACATATAACAAATTTCATTAAACAAAGCCTGACGAGATAGAGGGTAAAATTAAGGAGATATCCTAATACACAACCAAGTGTAGAGCAGAACAGAGTAGAAACCCAATAACAATGGATATTGGTAAGCTAAATTTTATTAAACAAACAATTGCATATATTGACAATTTGAAAATATGAAATGCATGCAATTACAAGATTACTGGTTGCATGGTAAAGAAAACAATGCTTTTGTTGGCATCTAGTTCATTTAAATAGGTACATAAGCAACAAGACAAATCAAAATGACAACATGGAGACAACAATCTGTCAACTAAAAATTAGATGGACAAATATTGCTCATCAACATTGACTGGAGAGCAATGCATGCCAGAGTTCATGAGGTAATGTGGAACAATAAATTTAAGAGCTTGACATAAAGCTGGAGGCATATGTTGGCCATTTAATCAGTAACCCTATGAAGCAAGTGTAAAAAGCATCATCAAATAGTGGTTGAAACACAATGTCTACTATATCACAATTTAGGTAAAAAGGACAGCTAAAAGCTTGCAAGCAATCCCATTGGAGTGCATGCTCGTTGGCCACATTTTTCTTTCATGTTAGCTATGCATTATTTTAATATTAGGAGCATGCTTTGATGGCAAGATAAAAGTGCAACTTAGCAAATTGGGCGATCAAGGTCCGAGCCATAGAAACAACATAGGTTGAACTACTTATACATAATTGGCCATCCTTTTGTTGGCATATTCCCTTCATATTTGAGAGCCAAAAACATAGGCTATCAGATAGTAAACATCAGTACAACCTGCAATGCAGCCTGAAGCATATCTAGTAGAAAGATACATGGAAGAAACAAATGATACAGGTTGACTACATTTCATTTTTCAACCTTTACATGACATCTTTGTGTTAAGATACCACTGAATGTTCATTTCAACACAGCTAAGAGATCATCCAAATAAATTAGTAATAAATCTTTCCGGATGCATATTAACAGCTCTCCTTGATTTTCACCATGTTCGGAAGAAGTCTACATGGACATAAGTGATGACCAAATCGTAACATATATAGCAGATTTGGTATCTCGATTTTTGCAAAAAGCTAATGAAGCAGATTAAGAGATCAAATATGCCCAATTCTATATAGAACATAAAAATTACCGAACAAAGAAGCAGCCGTTGTTGATGCTGTCGGGGAGGCTTCTGTAGATGATGCAGTGACAGCTGCAGTCGTTCTCGATGCCAAAGCAGAAGATGCAGTGACGGATGCCGCAGCTGCTGACAATGATGAAGAAACTGAAACCGACAAGGGAGATGCAGCAGAGAAAGATGATGGTGAAGCAAACAAAGAGGAAGCTGTAGATGGGGCCGTTTCAGCTAGCACAGAAGTCGTAATGCTTGTAGCTGCGAGGGATGGTGCAGCAGCCGCTGATGGAGTCCCAGATGAAAAGCCAATTGCTAAGGTAGATGACGAGGAGGTTGTGATTGCAGCAGGCGCGGATGAAAAGGTACCGGCAGATGAAGCAGCAGTGAAGGAGCTCTGCGGAAAGGATCCGCTAGTTCCAAAGGAAGGCGATGAAAAAGTAAAAGAAGAAGACGATGATGAAGAGAGGGGCAACGCAAAGGAAGGCGAGGGAAACAATGATGAGTCGGATGGAATTGTCGTTGCCGTCTCAGCCATCCCTGCAGTAGTAGGGCCTGAGGATGAAGCAGAGGAAGCGAGAGAAGGGGCGGTGCTAGCTGCAGAAGTCGCTGCCGAAGGAATGAAAACCGGCGAAACCGTGGAGAACGAAGGGGCCGTCGTGAAAGAAGAAGAAGGGGAAGACGAAGTTGTAAGCAACGGAAAGGAAACAGAGGAAGATGTCCCGAAGCCGAACAGAGAAGATGACGCGCCGGAATCGGAACCGGAACCGAAACTAGGGTTTGGGGTGGAGGAAGGAGCGGCGGTCGAGAAGGACGAAAAGGATGTCAACGACGAGGCAGAGGTGCCAAAGCCTGAAGCAAAAAGAGGGGAGGAGGAGGGTGCGGTGGACGACGAGGACGAGGCGGCCGACGCTGTGGGAAGGGAGAAGGAGAAGGGGAAGGGGTTGGGTGCGGAGGCGGCGGTCGACGCGGAGAAAAGATCGGCCGTGGTCGCAGCAGATGAGACCGATGAAGCGCCGAGGTTTGAGAAGCCGAATGGAGATGGGGAAGACGCCGAGGAGGAAGGTATTGGAAAAGAGAAGCCGGCAGAGGGAGACGAAGCGGTGTCGAAGCCAGAGGAGGAGGAAGCCATGGGGGGGATTCACCTTTTGCCGCTCAACGCAGAGAATGGGAGGGGGCGTTTTTTCGAACCGTCACCGGGGATGCGATCCATTAAAACGGAGGGAGCGACCGCAGCGCGCCGAAGAGGCCTCGCCAAGTCGAGCTCCATTCAGTGGGCCGCTAAGACTGGCTGCTTCGTACCGGTTCGAGTTCCCATGGATCTATGTGGAGCCAAGCCCAAATTACATGTATGTCTGTATGTATGCATGCATGCGTAGGACAACGGATGCTGTAAGGAAGCTTTTGGCCCCCTTGGAATGGGAATGCACGCATAGGAAAAAGGAGGACTATTTTTAGGTCGATTTCCTCATCCTACAAGAGAAGAAAGAAGGAAAAAACTTTACTGATTTAATTATGATATTTTATAATCCTATTTATAGGGTGAAAGAGAATCTAATCAATCTAAGACATATGAGATCCCTTTTATATAATAATTAAATTTAGTACGCTCCTACAAATTTAAGATTAAAAATTTAAAAAAACTAAATTTGCTATAAATCGATTAGGTAGGATCTTAACCATGTTAAACCATAGAGATACAGGGTTATATTTGATATGTGATTTATTGTATATAAGACATGCTGCTACGTGAGGGAGGAATATGGTGCAAAGTAAATCAACGATGTGTAAAGAAAGATTACTGTCACGTGTAAAAATCAACGAGTGTATCGTGGCTAATGTGTTGTCTAATGTGTCAGCATGGTTTGATCCAGGAGTCGATGTCGGGAGTTCACGCTTGGTTAGGCGAGGCGTCGAGGTTGATTACGTCTGCAAGTCGGGATGCCAATGCCGTCTGAGGGAAAATGCCTCTCGGTCGAGACACTAGCATCATTAAGGGGGAGGAGTTTTCTTAATCGGGACGTCGACACTGTTTTCGGGGAGGACGTCTCTCGGTCGGGGTAGTCGCATTTCCGAGGGCGACAACGCTCTTACACAAAAGACCCTCGTTAGGAAGTTCCTGACTTTGGCCCCTCGATGACCAACTTAGTGATTGGTTTCCATTTTTTCTTCTGTCTTGTCTTCTCTAGCCAGATGTCGGTCAAGGACTTTTATACTACTATGCAAGGATCGATTGTACATGGGTTTAGCATGACGATCGATCCCCGAGGGACGAGGTGGTACCTTTATGCGATCGCCATCCCGGAATGTGCGGAATGACGCCAAGCGACGTCGTCCCGAGCTTTCCGAGACAGGACGTACCAAGGGGTGCCTGGGCATGGCTTTTGTCTTCGCGCACAAAAGTCCCAAAAAAAAAAAAAAAAAAGGCTTTCGGTAATGAGGTAGTGGAAGAAAGATCTAATGTACATATCAAATCTACAACTAAGCGAATTGTGCCATCAGATCATAAAGGTAGAGGATTCAGTTGCAATGAGAAAGAAAGCTATGTATGGTAGATCAGCTCGAGGAGGAGGGCCTTCTGTGATGGCACGCTTGAGGAGAGTGTTATGGATGGAGTGTATCATTCCGAGTCAAAAATAATAAGAAAGATCATGAGCCGAGAGAAGAGAGGAAACCACCTATAGAAGATGTTGCTTCCCAGGATCCGTGAAGAATAAAAGATGCTAACCGAGTGGGGAAGAAGGTGAATCTTGCATGAATCGGTGGATCACCTTCGAGAAGCGAAACAAGGGGTTGAGGAAGAAGGTGAGACGTTGTGCAACGTAAAGGCATGCAATGTTCTGTTGGAATTCCAAAGGTCAGTGGAATCTCACAATATAGATGATCTATATGTCAAATTGAGTAGTTTGAATTGTATTATTATCATGAATAGAAGTCAAGTTACATAATATAAATGACCAAATAAAATGGTTTTATTAGAAGAGGTTATCTCAAAATACTTTAAATTACTTTCATGATGGATGAAAGCAAGCATTAAAGATAATGTAGTAAGTATTTCATGAATTATAACAAACTAGTATCCTTTTTGTAGCCTATGACTATCGATCAAAGAATAAGCATTTTGGAAGTTCCAAGACACCTATTCTTCCTGGGTGCATCATCCAAGAAGTCCAGTGTTTTTCATCTGAAAACTCGCTTTTGGATAACTATGATTGGAGGTAATTTTACTATATATTTAATTCATGAATTATTCTATTGGCATCAGTGGTGTGAGAGTCATGTTGTTCAAAACATAAGGTGTAAGTTCTGATGTATTTCTTTGATGAAATTGATTTATTTGATTCGATCATAAATTTTATTGTGACCAGCACTCTATTTTTTTTTTTTTTCATAGCTAGTTTCTCATGTTCATGTTTTCATTATAATTATTATATAATTAGTTTATTGGCTTTGTCATTTTGGTTGTACTCAAGAAGATAAAAAACCAATTTTAGAACATGCATGTATCATGAAATATGTTGGTATATTTTGGAACTATCAAGTGGTTTTTAGTTGTATAAGTTAAAACAATTTTATTTTATGCCTTGAATTATTTTATAAATATTGATGATACTTTATGGGCACATTGAGTTAATTTTCATTATATGACCTATAATTGATCAGTCTTTTTGAATCAAATAAAGTTATACCTTACTACATGAGATTCCTTTAAAAGGATTATGTGACTTATTGTACATGTTTGTCCTCTATGTAATTTCAGTTATTTCTTATATGATACATCAATATCAGGATTTACTAATGAGATTACTATGAGATGTCACATAGGGTTTTAATATTTGTAACTTAGGAACAATCACAACATCTTGAGTCACAATATAATATTGATTGATGATGGTCATATCTATGATAAAATAATTTTTAAGATTATGATTGACTTGTGAAGGGTAAGAAACACTTGACCCAACAGGGAGGTAATTATTTATGAGTTGATTGGAATAATATGGTAATTTGAATATTAATTTTCTTAAAACCACATGTATGAAATTATTTTTGTGCTCTTGTTATCGATTTTATTAATTAAAAAATTAAAGATTAGAATTTACATTGATATGAATCATTTGTTTCACAGCATAATGTTGATTTTTTTTTTTTTGGTTTATAGTTTTTTCCTTCTACTCTTATTAATGATGGATCTATTTTAAGTGACCATAACTTTTTCGATTGGAAAGAAAAAGATCCCCTTGCTCTTGGGTGCATGGACCTTGATTTGGTGCCTTATGTGGATGAACCATTTATTCCCACGAAATCAAATACGCCACCTAAGAAAACAACATACAAGCGATAGATGATGCTCATTAGATCTTATATTAGTAAGAGCATTCATGGTGCTATTTATGAATATAACAAGTTCAAAGATTTTATAAAAGTCATTGAAGAACAATTTATGACTTTAGAGAAAGTACTCGCTAGTACTCTAATAAAAGGTCTTTCAAGCATTGAGTTTGACAATTCTAAGGGTTTGCATGCGCACAAATGAGGGATATTACTATCCAACTTTAATTCTTAGAGATTGTGATATCTTAAATTTTTTTAGTTTATTTTATTTTAATTTTTTTTTACAGAATTTAACCCATTTAAAGTTTTTCACATCACATAACTTGGACTTTTGACTATGTGTATACAAAAAAAAAGAAAGGTTGAAACATGAGAAGTACTCGTGTAGCAACTTACAAAAAGAGCTACAAGGGGAAGGAAAACTGTCCAAAAAAAAAAAAAATTACTAATACAATATCAAGGTAATAAGGTTCATTATTTCTTTTATAAGATAGAACGGACACAAGACTATCAAAAGTACAAAGGTTAGCATGAAACCAAAGATCTTTATATATCTCTAATGTGTTATGAATCATTTTATATTGATACTCCTAATAATACTTAATGGATTGATTTTGATTCGTCAATCTATATTGCGAATAGGCTTTTTGAATCTAATGAAGAGAGACAAAATTAACAAAGTATCTATTTCGATAATTGGATTGCTCTAACGTGGATTGCATAGGAACCTTTAGGCATATTTTAAAAACTAGATTTATTTTGGATTGTGAAAATACTATTTATATTTTATCGTTCTGTAGAAATTTAATTTTTGTTTTAAGACTTATGAAAGTATATTTTTCTTTTTATTTTGAAAATATGTTTAGTGTGTCACAAAAATAAATGAGTTATTGGAACCGAATCCTTAATTGATGATTTATTTAAATATGATCTAGATACAAAATTTGAGATTAACTATTTTTCTATGCTTGATTAAAATTTTGGACATAAACGTGGTATTATCAATCAGTATTCTTCTAATTTATGGCACAAGAGATTGTATAAAGGGATTAATAAATGATGGAGTTCTAAAAACTCTAGATTTTACTGATTTGGAAACTTGTGCTTGCATAAAGGGTAAGCTTTAGAAATCATACACATTGATATATATAGATCCATGCTTCAATAGTTAGAGATATTTTTATCTCATTTATAGATAACCATATAAGATACATGTATTTCTATCTCTATCTCTATTTAAGAAAGCTGAGGTTGTCGATGCCCTTGAGGTTTATAAAGCAAAAGTAGAGAAATAAATAAAATAATCAAAATTATATCAATAGACAAAAGTAAAGAGTATCATCGAAGGTACATATAAAAAGGATAAATAATGAGTCTATCTATTAAGTTTCTTAAAAAAGAAAGTATTATTAAGCAATATATAATGTTTGTATACCTTAATAAAATGGGTTTGCTGACAAAAGAAACCACACAATTATGGACAGAGTAAGAAGTATGATGAGTAATTATAAATTACTTATATCACTTTGGAGTGAAGTACTAAAGACCATTGTATATATCTTAAATAAGATTGTATCTAAAGTTATTCCTAAGACTTCTTTTGAGTTGTGAAAATTAAGTTTAATTTATTTACATGTATAGAGTTATTCTATTGAAGTGATGATTTATAATCCTCATATAAAAAAAATTAGATCTTAGAACATTTAGTGATTTTTTTTACTGGTTATGTTATTAACTCTAAAGGATATCGATTTTATTATCCCTCATATATCTTGAATTATTAAAGTAAGAAAATAAATTTATTTGAGGATCTTAAATTCAATGGATGTAGTTTTTCTAATTATCAAAAGCGATAGTAATCATTGGTTATAAATGGATCTATATCTGAGTTTGGCATGTCGACCTATACCACCCAATATGCAATATGGATCTGTTTGGCAAGACACCGATACACAAATCACCCTTTATCATATGATACCATCACATGACATCGTATCAAGCAATATAGAGAAAGCACTTATTAGCTCCGTAACGAAAGGCCTTTCAAGCATGGAGTTTGATAATTCTAAATGTATGCATGAGCACATAATGCAAATGAGGGATATTATTATCCAACTTAAGTTCTTTAATATCTAAGTTTCTTTAGTTTAGTTTATTTTATTTTATTTTACAGAATTTGACCCATTTAAAGTTTTTCACTATATATATATATATATAACAAAGATCAGTTAGTGAACTTTTGACCATGTGTGTACAAAAAAAAAAAAAAAAGATTGAAACATTAGAAGCTTGATTAGAAACGAGATAGGACTCATGTAGCAACTTAAAAAAGAGCTAAAGGGGAAGAAAAATTATCCAAAAATAAAAAAAAATAAAAAATTACTAATACAATATCATGGTAATAAGGTCCATTATTTCTTTTATAAGATGAACGACACGGGACTATCAAAAATACATAGGTTGGCTTGAAATGTAAGATCTTTATATATTTCTAATGTGTTATGAATCATTTTATATTGATACTCCTAATAATAGTTGATAGATTAATTTTGATTCGTCAATCTATATTGTGAATACATACGGCTTTTCGAATTTAATGAAGCCGAGACAAAATTTAAAAAGCATCTATTTTGGTAATTGGATTGCTCTAACGTGGAATGCATAGCAACCTTTAGACATATTTTAAAACTAGATTTATTTTGGATTGTGAAAATACTATTTATATTTTATCATTCCGTACAAATTTAATTTTTGTTTCAATACTTATGCAAGTATAATTTTCTTTTTATTTTGAAAATATGTTTAGTATGTCACAAAAATTAGTTATTGGAACTGAATCCTTAATTGATGGTTTATTTAAATTTGATCTAGATACAAAATTTGAGATTTAACTATTTTTCTATGCATGATCAAAATTTTGGATGTAAACATGGTATTATCAATGAGTATTCTTGCACAAGAGATTGTATCGTATCTCTGTAGAAAGATAAAAGAGAATCATAAATGATGGAGTTCTAAAAACTCTAGGTTTTATTGATTTAGAAATTTTGCTAGCATAAGCTACTCAACAAGTCCACTTAAGGTTCTAAGAGGAGTTTTTAAACTTTAGAAATCATACACATTAATATATATGGATCTTTTACTCCATGCTTCAATAGTAAGAGATATTTTATCTCATTCATAGATAAATATAAAAAGTATAAATGATGAGTCAATCTATTAAGTTCCTTATAAAAGAAAGCATTATTAAGTAATATATAATGTTTGCATACCTTAACAAAATGGATTTGCTGACAAAGGAAACCATACAGTTATCGATACGGTAAGAAGTACGATAAGTAATTATAATTTACCTATATCTCTTTCGAGTGAAGCATTAAAGATTATTGTGTATATCTTAAATAAGATTCTATCTAAAGTTATTCCTAAACTTTTTTGAGTTGTAACAAAGGTGAAAATCAAGTTTAAGTCATTTTGAGTTGTAACTTAGGTGAAAATCTAAGTTCGAGTAGGGTTATTATGTTAAAGTGATGATTTAATTATTTTTTTATTAGTTATCCTATTTACCGTAAAGGATATAGATTTTATTATCCCTGGTATATCTCAAATCGTTAAAGCAAGGAAATAAATTTATTTGAGGATCTTAAATTGAATGGATGTAGTTTTTTTAATTATCAAAAGGGATAATAATCATTGGTTGTAAATAGATCTATATCAGAGTTTGTCGTGCCAATTTATACTACCTGATATGGGCGATATGGATCAGTCTAGCAAGAAATCGATACACGAATTACCCTCTATCAAGTGGTACCATCATATGACATTATATCATGTGGTAATAATCGAAATACAACCTATACAATATGTAATAATCAAATTTCGACTATTACCAATCAAAAACTGAGATTGTCCTATTTCAAACAGTCAAATTAACCATTTGAGGCTTAGAAAAAGATTTTCAAACCCTTTTCTCCCCTTATTTCAACTCATTTCATTCTCTCAATCTCTTAATTCTCTCAAACTCTTTTTCACTCACATTTTTCTCTTATTCTTACATTTTAATTCTCTTAAGCTTAATGAAATTATAATTTTTGGATTGGATCAAATTTAGAAAGCTAATTCGGGAGGATTAAGAGAAAGAACACTCTAATCAAAAGGTATGTATTCTCTTTCTAGATTTTTATTGATTTATAAGATGATTAAGCCTATTCTATGTGGTGTATGACTTAATATCTAATATGGTATTTGATATATTTTGATAGTTATATAGTATTAATCAAGGAGTAATTAAGGTCTTCAATATTGTGATTAGTATGTTTGATATTTTTTTTTCAAAATTAGATATTTAATTGGTCCAATCTTAATATTTCATACATATTAAGGTGATTTATATGTTTATGATGGTATAATAGGTTTAATTAGATTTTAATTAAATTTTTTAATACTATGATTTATATGTTTGTGATGGTATAATAGGTCTACATAATTTGAGGATAGTGCATAGACCGAGAAATAACATTTTACATATTTCATCCAAGATTTAGATCATGAAGCTTGATGAAGTATTGGTCTAGTTTATGGACTATGAAAGGAAAAGGGGAATATAGTAGATGTTTTTGAATAGATATAATGGAGCATACACCATGTAGACATAGAGTAAATCTCATCGTATTCACAGTCATTGTATTATGAAAAATCTTACGACCAACAGTAGTACAGTGATATTTGTGTTAGGAACGGGGTCGACAATAAGAGGGGGGGGGGGGGGGGGTGAATTAATGCAGCGAAAATTTTTTGTCGGTTCAAAAAACCTTTGTACGATAAAATCATTTCCAATGAAAACCGTTTCGTAAAGATAACTTGAAAGCTTATGCAAGCATAGGCATTGTAAAAGCACTATAAAGAGGAGAGGCAGTTTGCTATAAAAGTAAATTACTCAAAGTAAATGCAAACCGATTTATAGTGGTTCGGTCGTCATGACCTACATACACTCCGCTGATTCTTCTTCCGTCGAGACCACCGGCATCCACTATCGATCTTCCCTTTAATAGGCGAAGATTAACCTCCTTCTTACAACTCGATTCTCCTTTTATCGGGTTTAGGAGATAACCCTTACACCCCCACTTACTCCTCTCTCAAACTATTCTAACACTTAGAACTTTGAGAGGAGCTCACACAAGATTGCAGCAGTGTTTCTTTCCTTTTTTACTCTCAATACTTGTATATTTTAACCAGGGATGAGAGGTGTATTTATAGGCTTCAAGTTGATTCAAACTTGGAGCCTAACAACATCTCATCCCGAGTTTCCTGGGCATGGGCGGTACCACCGCTACTGTCAGTCTGACATTGGGTAGTACCACCGCTTGGGAGGTTGTGCTAGGTGGTACCACCACCTAGACTAGCGGTACCACCGCCTGTAGCCTCTCAGAGGTTGTGTCTGGGCGGTACCACCGCCCAGACCGATGGTACCACCACCTGACACAATCTCGAAGATTGTGCCACGACGGTACCACCTCATGGGTCACTGTTTGGGCCTCTCATTAGGCCCAACATAGTCCTTACATGGGCCCAACTGGCCCATAATTGGGTTGGCCTAATTCCAAACCTAATTATGTGCTAACTATGAAATCGAAGATATACTTAAGCTAAACAAGTTCATAAGTCTTGGTTTCTTCCGGCGAACTTCCGACGATCTCTCGACAATGTTTCAGCGGACTCCCGGCAAGCTTTAGGACTTCATGATGATCTTCTTAGTGAGTTCTGACGAGCTTATCTAGCAAGCTCCAAGACTTCTCGGTTGGTTCCGACAGAACTTCCGACGAACGTCCGAACTTCCGACGAACTCTCAAACTCCCAACGAAATCACGTCCTTGACTCCAGGACTTCATTTTGCTCATGCCTTGCTATCGTAGTTAATCCTGCACATGTAAAAACATACTTCGATCTAGATAATTAATACTAAGCATTAATCATGTTGTCCAACATGTCATTGGTCCCTCGATGCTTCGTCCAATTCTTCGGCGCATCGTCCTCTCTTGCGGCCTATTGCCCAATCGGCCAATTGACTCCACAACTCCGATATTCTTGGTGCAATATCTGCTCTTCTTGGCCCGCTGCCCGAATCCATGGTCCGAAGCTTTCTATTGATACATCGACCGATCCTCCGGCCCGACGTCTAATCTTTTGACATATTTTCCTCCGGCACAACATGATTCTTCCTGCTTTAATTGTCTCATCCTGATCGAATCATCCTGCGTCACTCAAAATGCAGATCAAATCATAATCACTTATCAATTGGTTTCATCATCAAAATCCGAGATTCAACAATCTCCTCCTTTTGATGATGATAACCAATTGATGACGGAGTTAACCTTAACTCCTGGAGTTTAAACAAACTCCCCATATCAATATGCCATATTGATAGAACCTTGAATTCAAGCTGAATTCAAGTCATTATAAATTTCATCATGAATATTTGCAATACGTCATCATGCATAACATGATTATACTTCTCCCCCTTTGTCATCAACAAAAAGGAGAAGCACCACTATCAAGTGTTTGGGATATACAAGTTCAAATCATTGCATATTAAATCTCAAGTTTAATCATCATGCAAGCTAGCAAAAATTTTGAGTTTTGCAAGTTTGTAAGATAGCAAGTTTATAACATACAAGCTAACAAAAATTTCGAAAGCAAATATAAGATAGCTTTCTTGTTAAAATATGTAAGCTAGCGATTCTTGCTTCCTATTGCAATGTGCAAGTTGCAAGTTTTGCTTCTTTAGATTGGCAAGATAGTGATGTTTAAGATAGCAAGCTATTTCTTCTCTTTTGAGAAGTGACAATATTTTACATGAAGCAAGCTACATGAAGAACGTTTGCATCTTCTCTTGACTTGTGCAAGCTAGCTAGCAAGCTAGCTATCTCCCCATTTGTCATTATAAAAAAGAAGGGAAGAGTACAATTTTGTATCTCTTTTTTCCTTTACAATAATTTTCAAATCATAACAAAGGAAAATAGTATAGATGAAAATTCAAGTCATGAATATCAAAACAATTATTTTATCATGAATATTTCATCATTGCATGCATCATTATCATAAGTTAAATTCCATGCATAATACTAAATCATCATGTATATAAAATATAAAATCATCATTATATACATGATTCCAAATCATCATTCTAAAGTATTATTTCAGAAAATGATAATTATTGATTTTCATATTATTTCAAAAAATCATAGTGTTGCATGCATTTTTATCTAAGGGAAAAATCATAGAGTTGCATGCATCATTCCAAAATATTTCAAGCCATACAAGCCATAAATACAAAGAAATCATGTTATGAAAGATAAGACCAATTAAATACCAAAAGACGTGATTTATAGAGTAAATCTCTTCTTTAAATAAAATACCAAGAAAAAATCATAGGAGTACAAAGAAGAGATCTTGAAAAAATATCTCAAGTAATTCTAAGAGATCAAGATCATGATTTGAATAAAAACTCATACAAATTCAAATCGTCAAATCAAAATCATTTTCAAGAGATTCATAAAAAGATGATCAAATAGATGTGATTTATTTTATAGTCAATAAGATAGAGAAAAAATTTTTTCAAGAAAAAAGCTTTTCTCTTTTTAGTTGTTTCAATTCATGTGATTTATTTTATAGAAGCATACCTTTTTCATTTATGCCAAATAAAAACATGCATAAACATTTAAAACCGAAAAAGTCACTTTCATTACCTAAAAATCGATAATCCATCAATCGCAAGAATCATCATGCATAATTTTGAAATATAAATTTATTAAGCATGATCATAAATTACATTATTCCATCATTTCATATTTTCTATCAAAATCATTTTGTTTGTTTATCATAAAATATGTATTTTTCTTTTTAGGTGAATCTAACTTTTCAAGATTAGTTTTTGATACAAAATCCATGCATCATCATTAAGCATGATATCAAACTTATTAATATTTTTATTAAGACATTAAGCATAGTTTCAATCAAAATCGAAAATCATCAAGATGCACATTATTTCTTCTTAAAAAACATTCATATGATCGATTTAAATCTAACATTTTATTCCATTAACATAAAACATGTAATTTTTATTATCATTTTCAAAATTACTAGCATGATCATAATTTTTATATTTTTATTTTTAAATATATATTTTTTAAGAAAAATAATTATTCTAAACTAAATAAAAAAAATAATACATCATGAAAAGCATCATGTAATTTCAAAATAAATTAAGGGGGTTTCAATTATATCATCATCGAAAGTCATTAAGGCGTAGTTTGCCATCTCCCCTTTGTTGATTTTCTCCTTGTCTTCGGAGGAGCTCAATTCATCCCAATTTGTGTTCTTCTTCTTCTTGCGTTCAAAGCAAGTAGCTACATTCTTTTTGTTCTTTAATTTTTGTTTGATGAACTTTTTAAATTTATTAATGAGGAGTTTAAGTTCACCATCACTTGAGCTTATGCTCAAGTGATCTTCGATTGTTCTTAGTCTGAAATCCTTCTTGTCCTTTAAAAGGTTATTCTTGAGTTCTTCACGTGCATTGCATGTCATTTCATAGGTTATCAAAGACCCTATTATTTCTTCAAGAGAGAAATAGTTCAAGTTTTTTTATTCTTAAATAGTCGTTACTTTTGAATCCCAAGTTTTAGAAAGTGATCTTAAGATCTTGTTAACGAGTTCAAAATCAAAAAAATTTTACCAAGTCCTTTTAGACTATTGACGATATCCGTAAAATGAGTGTACATGTCTTCAATAGTCTCTCTTGATTCCATACGAAACAACTAAAAATCATGCATTAAAAAATTAATCTTTGAATCTTTTACTCTATTAGTGCCTTCATGTGTAATTTCGAGAGTGTGTCATATGTTAAAAGTCATTTTTTAAGTAAAAACCCGATTAAACTCGTTTTTGTCTAAGGTGCAAAATAAGACATTCGTAGCCTTTGCATTTAGAGAAAAAGCCTTCTTCTCAAAATCATTCCAATGGTTCATTGGAAGAGAAGACATTTGAAAATCGGATTCGACTATGTGCCATAAATTGAGATTCAATAAAAGTAAGAAAACTCTCATTCGAGTTTTTCAATAAGTGTAGTCCGTCCCATTGAAAAAGGGAGGAAGAATGAGAGAGTAACTCTCTTGAAAGCCGAAAAGAGCCATTTCTCTTGGGTGTTAAACCAAGTGAGAAATAATGAGGCTCTGATACCAATTGTTAGGAACGGGGTCGGCGCTAAGAGGGGGAGTGAATTAGTGCAACGAAAAACTTTCGTCGGTTCAAAAAACCTTCGTATGATAAAATTGTTTCCGACGAAAACCATTTCATAAAGATAGCTTGAAAGCTTATGCGAGCGTAGGCGTTGTAAAAGCACAGTAAAGAGGAGAGGGAGTTTGCTATAAAAGTAAATTACTCAAAGTAAACGCAAACCAATTTATAGTGGTTCGATCGTCATGACCTACATCCACTCTACTGATTCCTCTTCCGTCGAGGCCACCGGCATCCACTATCGATTTTTCTTTAATAGGCGAAGATTAACCTCCTTCTTACAACTCGATTCTCCTTTTATCGGGTTTAGGAGATAACCCTTACACCCTCACTTACTCCTCTCTCAAACTATTCTAACACTTAGAACTTTGAGAAGAGCTCACACAAGATTGCAGTAGCGTTTCTTTCCTTTTTTATTCTCAATACTTGTGTATTTTAACCAGGGATGAGAGGGGTATTTATAGGCTTCAAGTTGATTCAAACTTGGAGCCTAAAAATATCTCATCCCGGGTTTCTCGGGCATGGGCGATACAACCGCCTGCGTTGGGCGGTACCATTGCTAGTGTCAGTCTGACACTAGGTGGTACCACCGCTAGTGTTAGTCTGACACTAGGCGGTACCACCACTAGTGTCAGTCTGACACTGGGTGATACCACTGCCCATACTGGTGGTACCACCACCTGTAGCCTCTCAGAGGTTGTGTTTGGGTGGTACCATCGCCTGACACAATCTCGGAGACTATGCCACCTCATGGGTCAGTTTTTGGGCATCTCATTGGGCCCAACACAGTCCTTACATGGGCCCAACACAGTCCTTACATGGGCCCAACTGACCCATAATTGGGTTGGTCCAATTCCAAACCCAATTACGTGCTAACTATGAAATCAAAGACATACTTAAGCTAAACAAGTTCTTAAGTCTTGGTTTCTTCCGGCGAACTTCCGACGATCTCTCGACAATGTTTCAGTGGACTCCCGGCAAGCTTTAGGACTTCATGATGATCTTCTTGGTGAGTTCCGATGAGCTTCTCTAGCAAGCTCCAAGACTTCTTGGCTGGTTCCGACAGAACTTCCGACGAACATCCGAACTTCCGACAAACTCTCGAACTCCCAACGAAATCACGTCCTTGACTCCAGGACTTCATTTTGCTCATGCCTTGCTATCATAGTTAATCCTACACATGTAAAAACATACTTCGATCTAGACAATAAATACTAAGCATTAATCATATTGTCCGGCATGTCATTGGTCCCTCGACTCTTCGTCCGATTCTTTAGCACATCGTCCTCTCTTGCGACCTATTGCCCAATCGGCCAGTTGACTTCGCAACTCCAATATCCTTGGTGCAATATTCGCTCTTCTTTGCCCAATGCCCGAATCCATGGCCCGAAGCCTTCTGTCGATATGTCGACCGATCATCTGGCCCGACGTCCAATCTTCTGACATGTTTTCCTCCGGCACAATATGATTCTTCCTGCTTTAATTGTCTCATTCTGATCGAAGCGTCCTACATCACTCAAAACGCAGATCAAATCATAATCACTTATCAATTAGTTTCATCATCAAAATACGAGATTCAACAATTTAGTCATACTTCTCCGAGCAATAGTACTGTACCAATACATGCTCAATAGTGAAAGTATAAGTTCTAACATTCTCTATGTACCGTACCAATACATGCTCAATTTGTCCTTACATCAGGGGTTGCCTCGGACATATGTGGTTCATGACGATCAGACTATGATCATCACTATATTAATGCACCAATAACATATGATGTATCAGTATACTATATCATGAGATCAATTTTAGGATCGGGTATGACAAACATATCATATTAATATACATATGCATAGGATTGGGGACCCTAATCCATTGTTAATGGAGTCCCGTCATTCTTTTTTTTGGTAGAACTAAGTATATCTATCGATTGATTACTTAATTTATTTGAATATTAAAGTTTAGATTATTTAAAAAATAATATAATAATTTAAATTATTTCTTCGTAGATAATTCAATATTAACGGATGGATGATCTAGAACGTATCACAAAGCTACTCTTCAAAGTTTGAAAAAGATATATGTTACTATTCTTTCATAATTTATATTATTTTTACTAAATTTATATTTATTTCTAACTTGAAAATTTTAATCTAATATTTTTTATTTTTAGATATTTTTCGAGCTATTTTTATGATTTTGTATGTATCATCGGTATGCCTTGTTGGGCTGATAGCCCAAATTAAGCCCATGTGGGCTAGGGCAGCTCACAGCCCACACCCCCTCTTAACCTAACCCTAATTAAGATTAGGAGGGTGTGGTGGCTACGTTTTAGAAGTAGAAAAGAGGCAGAAAAAGGTAGCAACGTGAGCAGCAACGTTGACATCCTCGTAGCAACAAAGAGAGAAGAACAAGGCAGAAAAACAAGAGAAAGAAAGGGAAGAAGACAAGGACAACGCAGAGAGATTGTTCTCAATCATCTAGTAGTGTTCTCATCTCAGGTTAGATCAAATCTATAGTAGACTCTTGCTGTGATTACTTGGGGAGGTTTTAGATATTATGGGCAGTGACGTGATCCTTGTATCCCAGTTATTCTCTTGTGATTGTTCCTAGGGTTTTGGGCAAGAGATTGAGATTTGTATATTCATTATTCTCATAGTGGATTATCTCTAGTTTGCCCCGTGATTTTTACCCTTCACATTGAAGGGGTTTTCCACGTATATCTTGGTATTCTGTTTGATTGTGTTTCCATTTTATTCCGCTGCGTATTATGGTCTTCTAGTATTTGTTTATATACAAAGGTTATTCCTCTTTATATCCCCATCAAATGGTATCAGAGCGGGGTTTTGGTGATTTAATTTTTGTATTTGAACATGGAGGCCAGTAATATTTCTCGCATGATTAGTTTGAATGGAAATAATTGGATGATATGGAAACCAAGAATGGAAGATATCTTGTATTGTAAAGATTTGTATGGACCTTTGCAAGGGGATAATACAAAACCTACAACTATGATAGATGATGAGTGGAAGAGGTTAGATCAAAAAATAATTGGGTTTATTAGACAGTGGCTTGATGATAGTGTCTTTCACCATGTTTCTACTGAAATTTCTGCATATTCTCTTTGAAAAAAATTGGAAAGTCTCTATGAAAGAAAAACAGCTAGCAACAAAGCTTTTTTGATCAAAAATTTGTGAACCTAAAATATAGAGAGGGTGCTTCTATTGCTGAGCATTTGAATGAAATACAGAGTATTACTAACTAGTTATCCTCTATGAAAATGTCTCTTGATGATGAGTTGCAGGCATTGTTACTTCTCAGTTCATTACCAGAAAGTTGGGAGACACTGGTGGTTTCCCTTAGTAATTCTGCGCCAGATGGTATTGTCACTATGAGTCAAGTAACAAGCAGTTTGTTGAATGAGGAGTTGAAAAGAAAGAGTTCAGCAATATCTCAGAATGATTCACAGGCACTTATCTCAGATAACAGAGGAAGGTCAAAGTCTAGAAGCAATTCACGTATGGGTAGGAGCAAGTCAAGATCAAGAAAAGATATTATTTGCTATAACTGTGGTGAGAAAGGACATTACAAGAACCAATGTAAGCAACCTAAGAAGAACAAGAAAAAGGGAAAAGAAGTGGAGTCTATAGAGTCAAAGGATAATACTACAGCTACAGTGCAGGGTGGTGATTATTTGATTTTGTCTCCTTCTGATGATATTTTTTCTTGTGTTTGTCAGGATCTTGAGTGGGTGATTGACACAAGTGCTTCTTATCATGCTACACCTCGGAGAGAGTTTTTTGCTACATACAGGTCTGGAAACTTTGGTGTTGTCAAGATGGGCAACTATGGCACAGCAGACATCATTGGCATGGGTGATATCCATTTAAAAACCAACCTGGGCTGCAAGTTAGTACTTAAGGATGTGAGGCATGTGGTTGACTTGAGGCTGAATTTAATTTCAGTTGGAAGACTAGATGATGAAGAGTATGAAAGCAGATTTCATAGAGGGCAATAGAAGCTCAGTAAGAGTTCTCTTGTTATAGCTAGTGGAAAGAAATGTCATACTTTGTACAAGTTGCAGACTAAAGCTTATGGTGAGCAGTTAAATGCTACAGAGAAAGACTTCAGTATGGAGTTGTGGCATAGGCTATTGTGACACATGAGCGAGAAGGGGCTGCAAGCTCTTTCCAAAAGAGAGGTATTGCCAGATCTCAGAGGTATACATCTGAACCATTGTATTGATTGTTTGGCTGGTAAACAATATAGAGTTTCATTTGCTAGTACTGCTTTGTCTAGAAAAATGCATGCCTTAGACCGTGTTTATACAGATGTATGTGGTCCTTTGAGGACAAAAACTCCTGGTGGATCTGTTGATGTTCTTGGTATAAGTGGTGCACTTTATTTTGTCACTTTTATAGATAATTTTTCCAGGAAAGTTTGGGCTTATGCTTTGAAGACCAAAGATCAGGTTATTAATGTCTTCAAAGAGTTTCATGCCAGGGTTGAAAGGGAGACAGAAAGGAAATTGAAATGCATAAGATCAGATAATGGTGGTGAGTATACAGGATTGTTTAATGACTATTGCAGGTCACATGGGATCCAACATGAGATGACAGTTCCTGGTACACCTCAGCATAATGCAATTGCAGAGAGGATGAACCGCACCATCATGGAAAAGATCAGATATATGCTTTCACAGGCCAAGCTACCCAAAAGGTTTTGGGATGAGGCTTTGAGGACTGCAGTTGATGTGATCAACTTATCACCATGTACAACCCTAGATGGTGATGTTGCAGAGCATGTATGGTCAGGGAAAGATGTTTCCTACAAGCATTTGAGAGTATTTGGTTGTCGCGCATTTGCACATATTCCAGATAATGAGAGGTCCAAGCTGGATGGTAAGTCTAAAGAATGTATTTTTCTTAGTTACTCACATGATCAGTTTGGTTACAGGCTTTGGGATCCAGAAAAGCAGAAGGTGTTCAGGAGCAGAGATGTGGTCTTCTTTGAGGATCAAACATTTGAAGATTTGAAGAAGAAGACACAGGCCAAGACTTCTGCAGAAGGATTAGCAGATTGTGACCCAGTTATTCCTCCAGTATATCAGGGTGATGGGGGAGATGTGCAGGAAAATAGTGTAGAGCCTGATGTTCATCTACCTGCAGGACATGTTGAGCAAGAAGAAGTAGGAGAGCAAGTTCCCGCAGAACCTTAGTTAAGATCTTCTAGACAACGTCAACCTTCTAGAAGATACTCTACAGATGAGTATGTGATGCTTACTGATGCAGGTGAACCAGAGAGTTACCAGGAAGCAGTTGAGAATGAGCAGAAAGAGAAGTGGTTAGTTGCTATGTAGGAAGAGATGGATGCTCTTCAGAAGAACCATACTTATGATTTGGTGCTGCTACCAAATGGAATGAAGGCCTTGAAGAATAAGTGGGTTTTTAGGTTGAAGACTCAAGAATATTGTTCTCAACCAAAGTACAAAACTAGATTGGTTGTGAAAGACTTTGGTCAAAAGAAAGGTATTGACTTTGAAGAGATATTTTCTCCTGTTATTAAAATGTCTTCTATTCGTGTTGCTCTTGGTATTGCTGCTAGCCAGAACTTGGAGGTTAAGCAGTTAGATGTGAAGATAGCTTTCCTTCATGGTGATTTGGAGGTGGAAATTTATATGGAGTAACCAGAAGGCTTCAAAGTCAAAGGTAAAGATAATTTTGTCTGCAAGTTGAAGAAGAGCTTGTATGGGCTAAAGCAAGCTCCAAGACAGTGGTACAGAAAGTTTGATTCATTTATGACAGAAAATGGATACAAAAGAACGACTTCAGATCATTGTGTGTACATCAAATGGTTTGGTGAGGATTTTATTATTCTCTTACTTTATGTTGATGACATGCTTATTCTTGGGAAATATATGTCTAAAATTGATAGGTTGAAGAAGGAACTGAGTGAGTCTTTTGCAATGAAGGACATGGGGCCAGCAAAGCAAATACTAGGCATGCAGATTTCTCGTGACAGGAAAAACAAGAAGATTTGGTTGTCACAGAAGAAATACATCGAGAAGGTATTGGAAAGATTCAGTATGAGCAATGCAAAACCAGTTGGTTCTCCTCTTGTAGGTCACTTTAAGTTGTGCTCAGAACAGAGTCCGTCAAGTGATGAGGAGAAGGAGAAAATGCAAAAGGTTCCTTATGCTTCAGCAATTGGAAGTTTAATGTATGCAATGGTATGTACGAGGCCGGACATCGCATATGTGGTGGGTGTTACTAACAGATTTCTTGCAAATCCAGGCAAAGAGCACTGGGCAGCAGTGAAGTGGATTTTTAGATATCTCAGAGGCAGCTCTAAGGTTTGTTTAAGCTTTGGAGGTGGATCACTTGTGTTAACAGGTTACACAGATGCAAATATGGCAAGAGATATAGATACCAGAAAGTCTACTTCAGGTTATGTACTTACTTTTGCAGGGGGAGCCATGTCATGACAATCCAGGTTACAAAGGTGTATTGCTCTCTCCACCACAGAAGCAGAATATATTACTGCTACAGAGGTATGCAAAGAAATATTATGGATGAAAGAATTCTTACAAGAATTGGGGCTGAAACAGTAAAATTATGTGGTGCATTGTGACAGCCAGAGTACCATCCATTTGTGTAAGAACCCAATATTTCATTCCAAGTCAAAGCATATAGATGTCAAATACCACTGGATTCGAAATGTATTTGAAGAGAAGCAGTTGCAGCTTCAGAAAATTCATACAGATGACAACGAAGCAGACATGTTGACGAAGACCTTACCAAAAGAAAGACAGGAGATATGACGACAGCTGGTCGGCATGACTTCACATTGAGGAGTCATGGGACAGCCTCCCTTATGGGCTAAAGGGGGAGGTTGTTGGGCTGATAGCCCAAATTCAGCCCATGTGGGCTAGGGCAGCCCACAGCCCACACCCCCTCTTAACCTAACCCTAATTAAGATTAGGAGGGTGTGGTGGCTGCATTTTAGAAGCAGAAAAGAGGCAGAAAAAGGCAGCAACGTTGACATCCTCGTAGCAACAAAGAGAGAAGAACAAGGCAGAAAAACAAGAGAAAGAAAGGGAAGAAGACAAGGACAACGCAGAGAGACTGTTCTCAATCATCTAGCAGTGTTCTCATCTTAGGTTAGATCAAATCTACAGTAGACTCTTGCTGTGATTACTTGGAGAGGTTTTAGATATTGTGGGCAGTGACGTGATCCTTGTATCCCAGTTATTCTCTTGTGGTTGTTGCTAGGGTTTTGGGCAAGAGATTGAGATTTGTATATTCATTATTCTCATAGTGGATTATCTCTAGTTTATCCCGTGGTTTTTACCCTTCACATTGAAGGGGTTTTCCACGTATATCTTGGTGTTCTGTTTGATTGTGTTTCCATTTTATTCCGCTGCGTATTATGGTCTTCTAGTATTTGTTCATATACAAAGATTATTCCTCTTTATATCCCCATCATGCCTCACCGTACTAATACCTGATCAATAGACTAATATAGACCCAAATTATAAATCTTGATCTGTGTGATCAAAAGGGATGTCTTTGGTAATATTAAAAGATATAAAACTTAATTTAAAATTAAAGATTTTACTCCAAACTCAAAAGGAATCTATTGATTATCATGACACATTCTCGCTTGTTTGTAAGAATGAGTTTTTTAAAATAATCATGAGTCTGGTAACTTATCTTGACTCAGAGTTACATCAAATATATATGAAATAATATTATTAAATGAAGATCTTTGGAAGAAATTTTCATGAACCAGCCTAATGGCATTTGTGATAAAATTTTGGTTTGTAAATTAAAGAAGTTAATATATAGACTAAAATAGGTTTTTTCGATAATTGAACACTAAATTTCATAATATTGTTTTCTTTTGGTTTTATTGAAAACATTATAGATCAATATTTGTATGAAAATATTAGTGGTAGAAAAATAATTTTTCTAATCGTATATGTTGCCGACATCTTACTTGCAACTAATGATTTGGGTGTGCTCCATAAAACAAAACACTTTCTTTTTCAAAATTTTGAGATGAAGGATTTTGAGATTCATAGAGATGAATCTAAAAGATTATTATGATTATCTAAAAAGATTTTTATCAAAAAAATTTGAAAAAAATTAAAATGTAAGATTATTCTCCTTCGATAATGCTCATTTTAAAAGGAGATAAATTCAGTTAGAATTAATTTAGAAAAGGTACATATGAAAAATGTGTCATATGTGTTGTTGGAAGCATATAATACATGCACATGTCTACACATGGCATTTTCAGTAAAAATGCTTAGTATATATTAAAGTAGTCCAAGAATGACTAACATGCAAAGAATGAGGTATTTGCAAGAAACCAATGATTATAGGTTAGGTTATAGACATTCTAATCAGTGGTGATTGGATATTTATATTCAGATTTTTTTAGTAGATGTGTGGATACTAGAAAGTCTATCTATCTCTGGATGTATTGTTTTATTAGCTGGATGTGCAATGTCTTGAAGAAGCAAGAAGCAAACTATAGTTGCTTCATCACTATGGAAGCTAAATTTTTTAGTTACTATGAAGCTGCTACATAGGTAATATAGTTAGTTGCGCAACTTTATCTCATGATTAAAAGCAATCGATTCAATTACTTGACTTATAATGATTTATTATGATCACTCAGCCATTATGTTATCGATTAAAAGTCATAATAAGCATATTGATATAAAGTATTTCTGTTAAGATCATTCATTATGTTAGCAATGAACCGACGATTGTGGATCAAATGAGCAAAGTTTTGTTGTACGAGGATTATTAATTAGTTCATTTAGTTTTGATGTAATACATTATT
Organism: Musa acuminata AAA Group; assembly: GCF_036884655.1. Classification (NCBI taxonomy): domain Eukaryota; kingdom Viridiplantae; phylum Streptophyta; class Magnoliopsida; order Zingiberales; family Musaceae; genus Musa; species Musa acuminata. Next base: position 18,092,962 of record NC_088347.1, on the reverse strand, counting down.
ATTTCTAAATTCTTATAAATAAAATATCATGAATAAAATGATTAAGAATCATTTATAAAGTAATTGACTAATAAAGTGCTCATTTTTTTAAAGAAAATATTATATAACCGCTATGATTTATGTATCATACATATTCTTTATATGAGAATATGAGTTGTGATGTGATTAGAATTTTTTTGTCATATATTATTACCATGAGAGAATGTTAGAATTCCAAAGGTTTGGAATCCCACATAGGTTATTCTCATATTTTTCAAAGACTGTTCTTCCCCTTGTAAAAAACCTTTATTATCCGGGAAAAAAAAAGGTGATTTCCGATCCAATTCAATTCGGGTTGAACAAAATATTTAGTTGAATTGGTTTAATGCTGGACCAAATCAGTTATAATTTTTTTGATTGGTAACCTAAAACATTGTAACCATGTAATGTAAATTTATTAAAAAAAATCATCATTATATAATTTTTATTTTTATAGTCATTATTTCACAAAAAATGGTCATAAATATTATATATTTTTTTAAAATATGTAGATCTAAATTTGAAACTAAGTGAGGAAAAAATTAAAATTTTTATCACCATTTTTTTAAAATAAATATATCAAAACCTTCATTGTTTTTAACCAAAACCAATTCGTCATAATAACGTTGATAGTTATTATTAGTAGGGAATTAAATTAATTAAGGCTTGCCTATAATAATATTCTTCAATAGATTTGTAGTGTTTGGTTCATCGAACAAATAACATAAAACTATTCAAAAATATTATAATCGAGTGATGTCTCATATTATTTTTACTATCATTCTTAGATAATAAAGTAAACATATACATTATAAGATTTTTGAATAAATAGACCTAAATTTAGGACTAAGCGAGAAGAAAATTATGACTTGTCATCCTTTATTTTGAGATATAATAAGACATTTCTATTTTTATTTAAAACAAGTGAAATTCTCAAATAAATCATTTCACAAAATCTAAAAATTTATAATAAATTTAATAATTAAGGCTGATGAGGACTTGAACTAATTAGAGTTCAGTTACAATATTTTAAAAGAAAGAAGATCCAGTGTTTTGTTTTAATAATTAATGATATTTAAATTAAGTAATGTTTCCTTATTTTATAATAAATAAATACAAATATTTTAAGATTTGAAAAAAAAAAAAAAAAACAAACGTAGACCTTACTTTAATGCTAAGTGCAAAGAAATAAGGGTTTATCATCCTTAAATTTAAATATGTCAAAACATTTTTAATTTCCATCCAAAATCAATTAAAAATTCTCAAATAAAACATTCCGTGATATTTTAGAACGTACAATAAATAAGGTTGCCAACTAATGGGTAAAGAATACAAACAAACTAAAGTTGGATTACAAATAATTTTATTTAACTTAGTTTAACACTTAAAGATAGTTTGGTTGATTGGATGAAATTTTGACATTGAATTTTTTAATTCTAAAATAAACTCTTTTGTTGTAATTTGAAAATAGGGGGATGCCAATCAACTCTTTTTTTTTTTTTTTTTTTTTTCTGTGTGTATGGCCCTTATTTTTGTTTTGTTAGAAAGGGTTTTTGGTTTTTAATTTGATAATGTTCCCCACCAATCACATTTGAGAGAACCTCTTCACAGGTTTTTGGTTTCTAATTTGTGAGCATCCTCAATTGAAGAAAAGAGTTTCTTATACCATAAGGATATGCCATGCAGTGCAACAACCTTTTGTAACTTTTCTAACTTAACCTGATTGTATCAAATACTACAATAATAAAACCTTTTAAGTCTCAACTATTTGAGTCCGCTTCGTTATGGACAACACAGAAAGTATAATGGTGGAGCACTTGCTGACACAAATTTGAAGAAACCAATGATGTTGTTCAGCAAAGCCCATCTGCAAAGAAGAAGCTTGCAACTCCTTTAAATTACTACCTGAGAAGCATCATCAGTCTACAGGATGTTGAAATCTTGTACAAAATCTTAACACTCCAAAATGAAGCATGGTAAAAGCTTACAATTACAGTGGAGATGTGAAAACTCTGATCAGACAGATGTGAGTGAATGGCATCTGATGTTGAAGAGTTTTTTGCATGCCTGTCATGTTGAAATGCATAGCCTCTCCACATAAACCATCAATGTTTGGCTAGAACTAACAGGAATATCTTGTGCCAGATGGTCTACCAAAATGTGACTATACTCACAAGTCAAAAGAGCCGTAGACCGGTTCACTAATCAAGAAAAAATAACCTCTCTGCGATACTGGGCCCGGCATGTTCAGACAACGATGACTTCCCTCCTGCTCTATAATGATGTTAAGGCACCAAGCATAATGCAGGAGACAAGTGTTGGCCAATGGATCAACTGTAAGAACCACATACTATAAGGACTTGCACCTCGTGTTGACCGCCTGATTCTCTACGCTCGGGTACAAAAGGCAAAGAGTAATTTCTGAAGTTGCATCATCCGATCAGTGGAACATTTTAGTCATAAGCTACCGGATCTGAATGCAAAACTGACTGAAATGCCTCATTTTGAATTTTCTGATGTACTGGCAACAGGTAAGTCTTCTTTTTTAGCTGACTCATCCTGAGAGCTGTAATTCTCCTTTAAGAATCCATTCTCATTCCCACAGGGATGCTTAGTGATTTCTGTATCCACACCACTGGCGACAGGTGCAATAAATGATACATAATCTCCTACATTTACACAAGTAAACAAAAAATGATGAAGCACAGGTAATACGTTATGGAGGCATCTTTCAAAATAATCTCCTACGTTTACACAAATAAAAAAATGATGAAGCACAGGTAATCTGTGATGGGACAACCTTCAAAATTTTTGTCAACTCACAACTTGCTGCATGCTTTTTCAAAAGGATACAGTAAAAAATAGTAGTAAACGAATGTTGTCAACAGATATACTGATTTCCGTCAGCTGATTCGGCAAACACAATATAGTGGGGATAGATATTCAGTTGCAAGTTGAGGTGAAAGCCTCAGCTGATACAGTAATTTCCAAATAACAAAATATAATCTCATCAAAATGGTTTGACTTGAGGGATAAGGCATGCCAGGCTTCAATCAAGTGTAAATTTATTATTCACACAAAATGAAGATATGCAAGGCTTTTCAACCTCATCTCTGAACAACCAAAATGACAAAGAAAATAGATGAAGTTCAGAAAAATACAGGAAACTGACCAATGAAATATTAAATTATACGAAACCATACTTATTTGGTGGACCAATTCAAGTAGAGGGATATTAAATTGGAAAAGGTGAAGAAGAAAACTGAGGATGAAGCAGCATGAAGATATAGATAGGGAAAACTATTATTGTCATTTTTGAGAGTAGAAAACAGGTTATAATTAGTATCTTCTCTTATTCTCTTCCAAGGAGTAGAGAAAATCAGCACAAATAAATTATGCGAACATTGATAATTGCAATAGACTGAATTTTTTAAATATGCATAGTTTCATATACATTAGAAGTGGCTCTTACTTGCCAGATTACGTAGAGCATTCTCAGCAGCTTGTGACTGAGCCTCTTTCATTGTCCTTCCCATACCAATACCAATCTTCTCACTACTAAATAAAACCTGCATGGTAAATGTTAGATTTCTATAAACATAAAGTATGGTGTCTGTGCTTGATGAACATAGAATACTTAAAATAAGAAAAAAGGCATTCATTATCAGCTTTAAGACCAAAAGAAGCAGAAGGGCATTCTCGTATGGCTTCAAGCTACACAAAATTACAGCCAACTAAAAGCCAGGTGAATACTTAAAATAAAACATTTATAATGCTCTAATTAGTCTACTTAACAGAAGCTAAAGAGAAAGAAGCAGACTTTTAAAGGAAAAAATAATGGTATTAGTATCTCACTATCCTTGGGAAAGTGAGAGGACAAATAGAAGTAGAGAAGTTTGATATTTAGCAAACACGATTTGAACAGAAATGGCAAAGTCAAATAATCCAGGTCAACCAGCTTCCAAATTGGATAAATATTAAACTCACTTCAACAGAATACTGCAAGTCCTTACTGCTTCCATTAATAAACCTGAAGTCCACCTGTCCAGTGCACAAAAAAGAAAAAAAATTGGAAAATATACCAAAATTTTCTGAAGCTCAGAAAGCACAAATAGGTACCTTAGAGTCACATCTCCTGCCTATTTCTTGTAAGACAGAAATGAACATGGATGGGGCAAGTAAATTTGATTGTCCTGATTCATTACACAGATTTCTGTTGCTTGCAAATGGTTGATCTACCAGCATCTCATCATCTTCGTCAGAAGCAAATCAGGTGAGGGAAAACATAAGAATGCACCACATTTCAGAAGGCACTATAAATTAAATTGAGCAATAATTAAGATAGTTTTATAGTTTTGATGGTAATTATATTCTATTGGGAGCCATCTTTAAGCATGCCAAAGCTTATGTAAAATTACTTATACCAATGAATTCCTACTGTATTCCTTAATTGATGAGAAGCTTTTTAGTGGCACATGAGATAAGGATCAACAAAAGCGAGTAAAAAGGAACAGAACATATCACTATCATGGCGGTCAAAGCATGAAGAAGGTTAGAATTGGGTCATAATTTCTACCACATGCCTTAAGCCAGCCAACTCAATCAGGAAACAAAAGAAAAATCAGATAAATGAAAAACTCTCAAAGCAAACAAAAAGAATTCACTTGCATCTTAAAAGTTGCCTGCCTTTGACAAACCTCAGTTCTGTTAATGAAGAACCCAGTTTAACTCACCAAGTTGCAACTACCTAGATCACATAGGCATTCCCAATGATCTAATATATAATGAAACCAAACTTGTGATATATATTGCAGGAACAAGTTTTGCTTCAAAAAGGTAATGCACAAATGAGTAACATCCAAATGAACAGAAAGGATAGGTTATAGTTCTCAGGCAACTTTAAATATTGAGTTGAAGATAGGAGAGAGACTAGAATCGGTTATGTCAAGGAATATTTCGTATAAGGATAGACAACATTATATGAGAACAACAAAAATATCATAGAGGTTGTCCCAATCAAAGAATTTTTTTGGAAATGATGACCTTGTTCTTCTTTTCATGAGAGGTTAACAGAAGATACGGTGAAATTTTGATAGGAAATAATTACAAGACAAACCAACAAATGAAATCTACATCTACATTTTAGAGAAATTACCTGGGGAGGAACGGTTTGACAGTGTTTGAGGTTTTGTTTGTCGTTCATCGCTGATATTTACCTAGAGATAAGAAAATTTTGACCTTGAATTTTCTGCATAATAGCAATGAAATAACAAGCAAACACATCATACCCACGAGCACCTACTACAGATTGGAACTTCTATCTTCCAACTTAAAACATGTTATATGCCCTTTAGATCAAACTAACTTTTAAAAGTCTGTCATGGGTTGCAGACCTAGTCTATTATTTGTTGTAAGGCCTGAACCATCAGAAACAGGATGTTCTTTGTCAACCAAAATGCTAAAAATATAGATAATTTAGGAGCAACTACAATCATATAGAAAGGACCACAACTTATTGTCATAAAAGGTCATTTTTGATTTACAATAGCTACATGAAAGAAGAAAACTACTGTGGCATGCATGGCTTGCAAATCAATTATAGCCATGCATTTTATAGAACACGTAACTGAATAATTTTTTTAAAAAGCAAGAAAAAAGGAGATCTCATGCAATATATATCATCAAGGAACAAAAAGGAGCATTAGATTAGAAAACTTTATCAAGAAGGTTACCACATCATATACATACTGTAGCATGCAAATCTACTTGCATGCAAAGAGACATGTAAGCGTATGAGTGAATGAAAAGGCAAACACATGTAAATACACGAATCAGGCTCAACTATGCATGTAGAAACAAATTCTAAGCTAAAATCACATTGAAGCCCAGGACTGCATGAATAACTAAGAACGTATTGCACTTATATTGTTTGACCAAGATTGCACTTATATGCACAAAAGTGAAGCTTGAGCATTATGAAATTGCATATCGCAGAAGTGGCAAAATAATAACTGAAAAGCATGATTTGGTCTTAATCACTCAAACACCAAATGTGTCAACTACTTTTCAACTTTAGATTTAGTAACGTACAATTGGAGCAAAGAACTTCAAAGACAAAGAAAGATACCGGTCGATTCATTCGATGTTCTGCTTCAGAACCAGTCATTCCCTCTACTACAGGACCTTCTCTATTGTTGTTTTGTGCACTGTTAACATCCTGAAAAAAGACACTTTCTGAGTATTGGAAATACAAACTAAAGCTTACAAGATATATAGAAAGAATATACCTCCGAGATTAAATAGTTGCTAACATCAGGAGCACTAGGTAAATCAACTATTTCATTTTCATAATTCACTTCATATATTTTCTGCAGTAGATTCTCATCGAATTCTCTGTCAAAAACAGGAAAATTGATGGCAGAAACTTAATATTAATAATATCAAGTAAATTATATGTCCAACATCTCATGCTAAATACATGGAAGAACAACAGAAAATTGATCATCTTTAATTACTTGAAAAAACCACCACGGACATTGCACGCAACATTTCTTGCGACACATAGTACAGGAACAGCGTTGGCCATCTACAGAGAGTATTTTAAGGTTAATATGGACCTTCACTGCAAGTAGGATTGTGTTTAACAAATGACCTAGATATAAGCAAGAACCTCTGCTTGAGGAGCATAATATGGAGTAAATGGAGGGACAACATGAACTCGAGGCTGATCCTTGTCATCCCAAACCTGCAACCTGTCATCAATTACCATAGCCATTCTTGGATGGCAAACACTATCCTGGAAAACATGCTGCAACGATTTCTTCAAGCCTAGCAAGTACAAAGACAATGAAGGATATGAAACAACAATATTAAGAATAAGAAATTCATATTGCATGTAAACTGCTAATTGCTACAAGTGTTAAATGTTTGTGGTGGCCGGTGGGTGCCAAATTTCATACTCAAGGGTAAATCACATGCTGTCGTTTCATGAACTTTGTAAAAAAAAATTTAATTAGATCCCTAAACTTTAAAATTTCCCAATTGGCTCCCTAAGTTTTCGTTAATGCTTCAATCAAGTCTTACTATTAGCTTCAATACATAAGCTTTGACGGAATAGCTGACAAGGTTGCAAAACAGGACTTGGCTTGTCACCGTAAAAAGCTTTCCAATCACCCATATCAGTTGGCATGTCAAGTCAAATTGATTTGCTCTAAATTTAATTTTTCTAATCATATTGGGAACCAGACAACAGTTTTCACTAACATTTATGTCAAATAGATAATTCAAGTTGTATTGTGCAATCAAGTCAACTTTCCATCAAGGTAGGACTTGATTGAAACATTCATTAAAGTTCATGGAATCAATTGAAGATATAAGTTTGGGGATCCAATTAAATTTGCTCCAAAGTTCAATAATTGGCGTAATTTACAAAATATAATACAAAATAGTAACCAGTGATTTAAAAAGCACTAGGCGCCAAGATCTCAAAATGCCCGAGACGTTAGGTGCTCGCCCAAGCGAAGCGAAGCACTCTGAAATATTAAAATATAAAAAAATATAATATAATTAATAAATATGATTATTTAAATAAAAATATGATATTAAATTAAAAATCAATTGTTAACAATATATTACTCACTGTTAACAGTATATAAAGGGGGAGAAAAGAACTATTAACAATAACAGATGGGGATAAAAGGGTCGCCAACAGTGAAAAGTAACAGCAGCAGCAGTGAAAAGGCAGTAGAGAGAAGCTGGTAGCAACAGCGGTGGAAGATTAGTTTAAGATAGCCGTGACAGCGCTGCGAACAACAACAATGGTGGAAGCTCCAAAGGGTGTCCGTTGGTGGCGGAGGAACCTGTGGTCTTCTCCCTCGACAATGGAAGGAACTGCACACAAAGTGATGACAGAAGGAAGCTACGGGCTCTTGCTAGACCGTTGGACCCATCCATCGGTGCTAGAGGAAGGCTCGGTCCGCTGCGTCTACGGTGGAGGCAGCAGCAAAAACCGTTGGCTGTGGAGGTAGAAGCAACACTAGGGTTGGCTCAAGGTCGTGCGGGCATGAAGGGTGGCTTTTGAGGGTAAGAAACTGGTTAGTTGGTTCAATCGAACCAACTAACCACTGTTGAACTGAACTAGACTTAAAAAGTCTGGTTCGGTTCCCTTATTTGAATCGAGCGCTCGCCCGAGGCACCCAACGCCTAGGTTCGGGTGAGCGCCCAAACGACGCCTCGTTGAAGCACGCTGCATGGTCCACCCACGAGGCGCTCGGGCCTCGCCTCGCCTGAGCACCTAGGCGAGCACCTATTTAAATCACTAATAGTAACAAAACACATTCTTTATTATGACCAAATAAAAATGACTGTCAAACTGTACAAAAGCATGTCTAAGAGATGAAGTTGATCAACTACATGACAAATTCAATCTATCATAAGGACAATACTGTCCAAGTGAAGAATCACAAGCCCGAGACACAATAATTACAGTTGATATTAGTACATTATTTGATTATAAATTTAGGATCTACGATACAACATCCATATTTAAAAAATCAGATGCCCAATTCTTAACACAAGCAAAACTACACCATGAAATTTAGAACATGCATGATGAGTACTTGTCAAAGAATCTCCAACACGGATGAAAACACTGCAAACATCCATTAGAAAAAGCACACACAGCAAGCTGTTAAGTACAAGATCGAACAAATATAATAGAGGCATCCAAGAATTACGAATATGACTCAGTATATTATCTTTTAACATAAGAACTAAATACCAAACAGAATTTAATCCACATGGAAATTCTTGCCTGATTTTACGCATACTACACGATCCACAAGTTGCTTTGAGCTGATCAAATGGGCATCCGGGTCAAGAAGCCTCCACATTTCCAAAGCATAATCTCTTTCAGCCATTGTACAAACATAAACTTCAAACCTTCTGCGTCCTTTGGCAGTTAAGTAGCTCCTTAGGTCCTCCCATGCAGGCCTTAGCCTTACAATAACACTAGTATCACGGTTCTGTAGAAGAAAGCATTTAACCAGTTCTTAATAGTGAAATGAATATATAATTTCCTACAAAAGCATAAAGAGATCAGGGTAACATTCAGAAGTATTAACAACTTCCTCCAGTAAGGTGAAACAAATAGAATCAGGGACAAGAAGAATTACATCCTATGTCCAGCCATCATCAAAGGCTTTGAACTTATTGTGACTCGAGATTCATACTTCACCAAGGTTTTAAATATGAGTCCAGTACCACTTAAAAAAATCTAATGGACTGTGTACCAATGTACTGGCAGTATTTAAAACATTGTACCTCTCTAATTAAGCAAGAATGTCAAGTATACAGTCTTAACGAGGTAGGTATTTTTTATGGCACAAAAATGCAAAATTTCTTCAATGGACCCTATTCATGAAGAACCTATAGCAATATTGCATCAGCACAATGATCAAAGCATGCCTGTGAGACCATTGATGATTTAATTCTATGATTCAAAGTAACGCAGATCAGAACCAGGGAAATTTCAGGATACAACACAAAATAATATTTGCTTTTCCAGAATTTAAGAAACATAGAGGAGGAGGAAGCACAAATATCACTGCCGAATATTTCATCTGGCCAAGCTAGTGGGAAAATCAAGATTCTTTAACTAAATAGTAAAATTACAGATTCATGTTCTAACAGCATTAACCCATATGAGAGATTCAGTAAGTAAACCTCGGGATTAATGCGAGTCAAGACGATGTTCCTTTCTAGCAACCGTATGATAGGCCGAACGATTTTCTCCTGAATACCAGGTACAGGCGGAACTTCCTCGTTCTGAGCACTAATCGACCTACCACCTTCAGAAACAGTATCCATCTCTATGTACTGCTTCAAGAGATCTTTATCCTCGATATAGCGCTTCAATTCAGCAGACATTCCAGAAACCCTAATCGGATCATTCTCCCCATCAATCCTTCGTGAAAGGACCTCGATTCGGTCTTCAAATGACTTCATGGTGTTGGCAACGATGAGCGTCTCATCAAGATCAAATACAATTGCAAGGCACCGGAGGTTGAGCATGCCCAAACAAGAAGTATAGCGCCCAGTCTGAACCGAACAGCACCAGAAGCACGAGACCTTCTCCACCTTGCTCGGCATTGCCACCAGATGCAGCTCTTCGTTCCCGATGACCACCACCGCACTCTGCAAAAGAAAACCAAAGGGGCACAGTGGGATTCTTGCGGGCAAAATCAAAAGTATGGTCGAAAAAGGTAAAAGGAAAGGGTAGAAGAAGGAACCTTGCGTTCTTGGAAGCAGGATAGGTAGAGGCGGTGGAGAAGGGAAAGTTCGGAGAGGGACTTGGCTTGGACTTTGCAGCGGACGGCGAAAGGGGAGATGGTTTGGAGGACGGAGAGGGGAGGGCACCGCTCGCTGGGAGGGGCGAGGTGATCGATGCGTATCTCGCTGCTGTTGGGGAAGGGCAAGCCTTGGCCCTTGCTGCTGCTGTTATTATTGGTGATCGGAAACGCCTCGGCTTCTCCGAGAAACATATCTCCGTGATACACCTTGCAGCTGATCCCTACCCGACGTCCCATCGCGTCGAGATCGATGACGGGCGAGGGTTTCCCCCACCAGATGTATGAAGAAATGACTGAGAGAAGTAAACAGGGGAAAAAAAGGGAGAGCACGCCCTTCCCTGCCTTGCAGACGCTGCAAGTTCGTGTGGTTATTTGGCTGGAGAACAACGACGTCCGCAGTCGTCCGGCGACTGATGGAGATTTTGTCCTCCTTTTATAGAGAAAATTTCTGCAAATATTATTATTTATCTGCAGCAATCTATTGAGAAAGCATATGACGAATATCAGATTGATGTAACTCGGCGAATGGGTGGAATTAAGGAGAGTCGGTTCGCAGTGGTAAAGAGGCAGATAGGGATCGATGCAGACGACAAGTAATTCTTTCTAAGACCCTAAACGAAAGTACCATTGGTACTCGTTCGAACGTTCCCCACTGGCGTTGCTAGTCGGGGCAACGGTGGACCCATCCTGGGCCCAGCAGTGTTCCACCAATCAGACGGCAAATAGTCAAGCGGGTAGAAAATAAAAGTTGTGCCGCGACGGGAGCAAGTTTCACGCTTCCTGAATGGTTCCAGTTGGGTGCATTAGAGAGAGATGAGAAACACTTAATGATTGGTTTGGGATTTAAAAGATAGAGGTTGGATTATACTCATAATTTGATCTTTCTTTATTCCTTTTAAGTTTAGTTTTCCCGTTGAAATATACTATTACTACATGCTCATAAATTATGTTTCATGTGACGCTTTCATTATCGAGACCGAGGTTTGCAACACCGGACATTACGGGCATTGTATTATCCGCACCACATTAGATATTTCTTTTCCATTTTAATTTTTTTCTAAAAAAATTACGAAACTCGACCTGTGCATCGAGTCTAAGTATGCACCGACCGGTACACTATACACCATAGTCTTGCCCAAAAAGAATAAGCCCCAACTTGCTAACAGTAAACAAAGTAGACATGTAGACGATATTTCAAACAAGATAATTAAACTAATATTGTGATAAAAGATGAAGGAAGACCCGAGAGAGATGTGCAAAAAAACAATACAAGAAGATTCACTTGCATTTGATTAATAATATTATCATCAATTTTACCCTTTGTTAGTGTAGCTTATAGCTTTCAAATAATTAGGACATTATGCATTAATGACAGAAAAGTTAGAATGCTGCTTATCCAGTCCTTTCCCAAACATTTCACGAGTGACATTGAGGAAGGTGACCATAATATTCAAAAAGCAAGTAAGTTGGGAACTATCTCGAGATAAATAGTTCAGTAAAAGATCATTGCAGGCAAAGAAGCATGAGAACTATATTGCTTGGTATTTAGTTCAGCTGCCGGAAAGATGCAGACAGCAAGCAATTGCTAGAATTCACATGAATGTCTGAAGCAGGGAAGAATTTACAATCAGATGATTTAGTGCTTTGCTTGGGGTTCAGAAATAATCATGCATCATCAGCATCACTGCCACCCATATGTGCATCATGAGTTACCCAGTATCGACTTCCATCAGGCCCTGTCAATTTAAACCTGCTCCAGGGTAAGAGCTGAAATTAGTCAGTTGCATATTTCAGCGAGAACATAACCCTCCAGCTTAACCGTGGAAGCAACTTGATATTGTCATTCTTCTGTGGTATTAGTTACCGTTCCATGTTTTCATTTACTAAGTTGAGAAAATTAAAAGAACATAAATCATCTTAACATCACCTCTCCAGAACAATTTTCCCTTCTTTGTACTTCTGGGCCTTTTCATGAGCAGCATCCTGAAATGATCAAGTATTGGATCAACAGTAGCAGTCATAAATACAGAAAGATTAAGCCAAAAGGGAAATTGAAATTAGCCTTACGTATTTCCATCCAACTATAGACCCACAACCAACACAGAAAATATCAGAAACAGTGTGCATCCCTGTAATCATCAACCGCTCCTCTTTAATTCCAACCGTCACGTTCACCCTGTCAAGAAATGAAAGAATAAATGGCCTTTGATTAGTTGATAATTGGACACATGGTATATGACCGTCCCACCGAATACCACAAATCTATCATATTATAACATGAAATAGCTAGAAATGTTACTCAATGTTCTTACAGCAAGCTAAAGATAACATGCGCCTTTGGCATTTCTGTGACATAATAGAACTTAGACGAGCTGGAACAACTGGTTCAGCATACAAGGTGCATGAAATGGTTCAATCTTTGAAGAATATACATGCACAAAGGCAAAAATGTGCATCAAACGCACCAACATTTTGGGTTATCTTTAATCTCATATGACTATTGGTCACTGTGTTCTCAAAGCAGATCTCATTCATATGCACCTGGCTTTATGATGCAACCCATGAAATTTAGTGAGAATAAGGTATCACCATATTGGTGAAAGTAAAATTGAGTTGGTAGCATTCAATGATCAGATGAATGCAGCACAGGCTCTCTTCTTTTATATTAATTTGACCTTGACAGTGTGGTCGCCGAATGCTTAAATTACAGTCATCAATAGACTTAAAGCAAAAGGAGCATATTATGTAACAAGGAGATCGAAATGGGTTTAATAAAGATCCTATTCTTTTTGTACTGCACCTAGTTACTTCCGGTACCCCTACAAAATTCAAAATTTTTGTGCACTTAATGAAGTTCAGAACTATGATAATGAAAAGAAAAATATAACATACTACTAATAGCAATGGTTCTGAATATTCAATATTTAAAACCAAACAGCACCATTGACAGGTAAGAATGATCAGTCTATCAATCTCTATAATTCATGCACCAACATTTTCATTCAATTGGCAACCAATATTATCTCGACCTTTTTGTTAATTTGCTTATTCTTGTAAACATTAAGAAAATCCTTCCCTCGAGACACATCTTGGGAACCAATGAACATACTAGAATAAGGAACTCACATAGATTAGCAAGATCCCCTTAATGGTTTTGGCTTGACCTTGAAGAAAATAAACCTCCTGAAGCTTAATATCAAGACACTCTTAACTTAATCCCTCAAAGAAACTACACTTAGGCACTTAGCATGTACCAGTAGTCATTGTAAAGTGTTCATGTCCCTGCTGAATCATTATTGGCCTAATTCCTCTCCTTAAAGTAATTAGTTCTGCCAGATTCTGCATATGTTAACTAGAAGAACCCTTGATAAGTCTGAAGAGTGTGTGTATATAAACCCAAACTATCCAGCAGGGAATATAGAATGCAGAAGATCAATATCACACCAGCTCCAAAATCAACAAAGATATTATCAATAGATTTGAGATGACCAAGTTCAATAGTGCCAACTCTTTGACCTGATCTCTAACCTGCTATAGTTGAAAAAATGATGGGTCCCATCATCAGTTCATATTTCTCGAAAATGACAACCATTTTAGCTATGTTTATAGACAAAATCAAGCAACATCTCCAGTATATTTAATAAGTTTGACCTATTGCTATATAAATTGAGTATATAAACATACAAATAGGAACATGAAGTGGCAAATTACTCCCCATCCACTTTAGAAAAATCAGAGAGTTGCTCATATACATCAAGTGTATCAGCAAGTCATGCCAGGCTCCTAGAGCCAAGTATACAGGACAACAAAGTTAAGTGATTACTGTTTCCTTGAGTCCTTTCATCAGTTTCTATATCCTATTCCCATATATTTCCACAATATATATATATATATATATATATATATATATGTATATATATATATGTATATATATATATACACGTATACATACATACATACATACATACATACATACATACATACATACATACATACATACATGCACATATACATATACACATATATATATAATACCACTTTGACCATACTCAAACTTTGGATTTTAGAGGTGCAACATTTTCTTCTGAGAGGAGAAACATCTTACTATAATATGCATGGCACTATCTTATAATTACATTAACTAATCTCTAATATGGCCCACTACTTAGCAAGTTTGTTTAACCAATTAAGCAAAACATAATTATGTCAAATTTCACAATTCACATACAGCTCACTTTTCACATGATTTGGCCTCCTCCATTAAATGACTCTCTTGGAAGATCCATATCTTGTCTAAACGACTAGAAAGTGTGCCAGACTTTTAAAATACCTCAAGGAACAATTATGAAATACAATTGCATCATCAGATATCCATGCATACAGCTAGATATACTCAAACCCAAAAAAGAACAGGCCATCGTGTCCGCACTCTAACATGGTAAACTGTAGTATTTAGAAGTAGACAAAGGATCGAGAAAAATTATCATCATTAAAATAAATATCCCAAAATTATCATTTCAAACAAACACTACATGGCAGGACACTATTTAGAGCATGAACATTCAACATGTGTTTCAATTTGAGCTTCATACATTTAAATAAGAGTGACAATGACAATGAAAATTTTAGCATGTCCATCTAACATAAGGCAAAGTAAATTGCAATCACATTTTATGGTCTTACCCATAATATACAAACACAACCTTGTTATCTTTCACAATATCTTTTGTCATATCAAAGGTCTCTCAGTGCACCTCACTCATACGAACTACTTATCTACAGATCCGAAGTTCTCTAATCTTGAAATGATAATTGTTCATCGAGGGCTAAGTTCAACAAGATTTTCCAATCTTCAAAAGCACAATCATGTTTGAATAAGAAGAGAGTTTCCCTTGCTTTAAAAAACCTTCTCTTTGGCTAGTTCCAATAGTTCATTAGATGAATCCATATGACCAAGTTAACAAAAGATATGTTGTGAAAAGTTTTAAAAAATCCTCATGAAGATCATATTTACTAAGACCTACTAATTTAATCCCAAGCACTCAATCAATTTGAAATATATACAACTTCAATCTATGCCCTTCACCAAATAGCATAATGCTACTTCAAGATTATGAAATAATTTTTCCAAGAAGTCCAAGGTCACCTATCCTAAGTAGCCTTAAGAAGAATGGGATGACCATTGAATAAAGTATTCGTAACAGTCCTCACCAACCATAAAAATAAATCCTGTGAAATTGAACTTGTCACTTATTGATCAAATGTCACAAGTCCCACTATGTACAAAAGTATTAATCATAAGAAGTATATTTGATAAGATGTCTGAGACATGAAGCCACCTGTTAAAAATAACTGACAACCCAGCTATACTTCCTCTTTTTATTTTTCAATCCAACCATCTCTTTTCAAAAGAAAAAGAAAGTATTCACTATTCAATAAAAAGTATTTACAAAAAAGGGTACTTGTTACTATACAAAAGACATGTGATGTGATATGTAGTTTGGTCCATAACAGTGTTGACTAAATCCTATTGCACAAACCATAAAGAAGAAAGCAAATGAAAAAGAAACAGAACGAATGGATCAAACCAAAAAATATCAGAAGTATTTGAATTTCACCAGAGCACAAATATGATTTAATAATACAAATCGGAAACTTGAGCAATGCCAAAAATAGCCAACGCCACTTACGCCTTATTGAAGAGATAAGCCCTCCCGTGCTTGCAATGGAAGGCCTGTATGTAAAAATAGAGAAAAATAGTCATAAAAAAGGCAAATAACTTGTTGTGTGCTAGATAGTATCACTCTATCAGAGAAAGCTATGAACTCGGAGGAAAGGTCAAGAAATAAATTTGTAGAAACTCATGTATTCTTTCCTTTTTAATTTAACAATTTGAAGGTAAATATCTCAGGTTTACTTGAATCTAATAGCAGCAGAGAAGCAATTGATGACCTACAGGATGATATCAAGAGATAAAAACACAATTTTGGAGAAATGACAACTTGAATACAATACTCAACCAATCTTCTGGAAATATGTAGTCAACTGAATCCAGTTCAACATAGAAATAGAAAAACAAGAGCAACAAAATAGTTTTTGAAGTAAACTGTTCTGTAAATACCTTTGATTCATCGTACCAATACAATTCCGCCCAAAGATCCACCACAACCATTCCGATATTTCCTCCCCCCCTCTTGTCCAACTCTCCCTCATGCACTCTCTAAACAATGATGGTTCTTTCTACACCTTGCTCAATGCCTCTGCCACGTTTAGCCACCACAGGCCACTCATTCACTGCTAATCTGTAGGTTAGTGTTCAGATGGCTGTGTGCAACTCACTTATTAAAGCAATGCTAAAAATCTTATAACACCTCTGTCTGTAACAGAAGATTGATGCATGCTACCAAAGAAGGAATGCTTAAATGGCCTTAGCTGATGAGGAATCACAAGGATATAAAGATCCATCTGCTAAAGATAACACTAAAATGTTGAAAATATAAAATACATTTAAAGAAGTAAATCCTACAATGAACTTGATCCTTAGTCAACCTATAAGCAAACTATTGATCACTTGGTAATCAGTCAAACTATCAAACAAATATAAAAGCCATCTTACTCAAGACTGGACACCCTTATCTGTATAAGTATGCAATCAAGATAACATACAGATTTAGAACTTGGCTGTGGTAGATGGTTGGGTAGTAAATAGTGATGCTGGTTCAACTGGATGATGCTTAGCAATTACCAGTGAGCCACTGATGCTCTTTCTTTCTTGACATGATTAGTTAATTTATGGAACATATGCAATGATCTGGTAATTAAACAAGAAATTTCAATCAACTTCCGCAGACTGAAAACACATGGATGGGGGAGGAATTCCCACTCTTCCAAGATGGCCAACTTTCTCATTGCACTCATCCGTTTTACAAGGTCATATGTCGATTGAAAACCCTAACAAGTAATCTAATATTATGGTCATTCGTTAATTGTATCTTATTCTAGTTACAACTCATTAGTCTCATTGAATGGACATACCAACAAAGTCATAAGTTCCAGCTATTTACGGTCCTCATGTTTGGATGATTCTCCATTGAGCAAAGAAAGAAAGAAAAATAAAAGTGTGGTTGATTCTCCATTGAGCGATGTTCGATCAGTAAGAATTGGAAGTCTCATGCTCAAAAGACCAAATAAGCCATGGAAATAATTTCTCTCTCAGACTATGTAGGTAATTTACGTTTGGACATCCTGAGTTGAGTCCTTTTCGATCCTATCCTTCTCATTCTCCTCAACTATGAAAACTTCTTGAAGAACTGTGAACCATTAATAGGAAGTACGATGGAAGATTTTTGTGGCCCGTTATAGAAAACTTGATACCAAGATCAAAAGCAGGTAGTTTTCGAACAAGCAGAGAACGAACAGGAACGAAGTTCCCTCAGAAATCGCAATGAACCAAGAAAAAACGCCTTGGTCGTGGCGTGGGATGGAAGATTTTGACGAACCTTGGAGACGATGTCATCGGAGACGGCGAGATGAGCCTGGCAGTGCTTACAGCTGTAGATCTTGCCCTCCAGACTAATCAGAAACAGCCGCCCCATCTCTTATCTCTACCTCTTGACCTCCTCGGTGTCAAGCCACCGCTCCTCCGCCTCCAACTTCTCGGCTCCAATAATGTCGATCAAAAGGGAGAACGCCCTTCCCACGCTCGTCCCTGCCCGCGACGAAAGATCGATGCGCCGATCGCTGCAACAATCGGGAGAGGGATGGAAGATTAAACCAAGGGGAAAGAGGGCGGAAGAAGGGGGAAGTTAGGAGAAGGCGGCGACGAGGAGGTAGGATATACGCGTCGACCGAGCACCTGGGTAAGAGCACAGCGGAGGCAATCGAAAGCGTGTAAAGGATGGAAAACACGGTACAGAAGACACCGACGTTGAAGTCGTGACAGGTGTCGGTGCTGGTTGGTTACGATGACCGAAGAGAACAAGAGGTCGAAAGGTAGAGAGGCGTTTCGGTGTTTCGTGTTTGGCACCGAGAGAACGCCAGAATCTCGTTCATAATATGTATGCCACAAAGCTTCAAATATATATAATGACAAATTTACCCCTGCCGACGGTGCTTGTTAGTGAACCAGGGTGGCGGACATGTCCAACCCGACCCAAATCAAACCCAATCCTAACCCGAGCATCCAGCTCGCTCTCAAATGTGATCCAAACCAAGCTTGATTCTTCTTGAACCCGACGAATTGATTTCATCTCTTTCATATGAAATTTTTCCTATATTTTTATGATGCAGCACAATGATATAATCCTTCGTCATTAATATGAAATATATCTCGACAATAATTATAATGTTCGAATCTCAAGCACATTAAATTATAACTAATATTTTAATAAAAATATAAATATAAATAATATGTATATATTATTTTCATAAATAGTATGTTTATTTTCATATGTATAAATAATATGTATATCAGTTAGTGATATGATTTGTGATGTTTATATTTCATAAATATGATAAATAATATATTCATATTTTTTTACTTTTAAAATTGTAATATATGTCTTCCAAAAATATTATCCTCGGTATTTTATGAAATATTGGTTGAGCATGTCTAACAATCAATATTTAATTTAAATATATTTTATAATAAAAAAAGTATGATCCTTTGATTAAGTTGTGATAATAAACATATATATATATATATATATATATATATATATATATATATATATATATATGGATTGAAGTAGTGATTGAATTGTTGAATGAATTTGAACATGATTAAAATAAAAAAAAGTTTCAGTTTTAAACGTACATGTGGAGGATAATAAACAACTTAGGCATAGATGAAATAATAAAAAAATAAATTAAAATATAAATAAATGAGGGTTTGAGAGATGAGTTTAGATAATAATGTTGAGATATATAAATGAGATCGAGGGATGAGTTAAGATCAAAAATATTATCTTTGTTAGGTCAAATTAGACTCAATTAAAATTATCAAAATATTATAATTATATTAATAAAAAGAAGAAAAAAAGAAACCTTGAAATAAGGTCCAATGGAATTAGACCCTAGATCTCAAGGTAACCTCTTAAGCACCTTTACTTTATTTTGACCTCATCCTCTATACCAACCTAATAACCCATGTTTCTTTCTCTTCTTTTTCAGTTATTCTCTTAACTTTTCTCATTAAGATTAAGAAACCCTAACTCTAAGAAAGGTGAAGATAAAAAACTTAATTCTTTTCCTTGTTATACTTTGGAATTTTTGTTTTAAAAATTATAGATTAATCTTTTTAGCTACTTTGAATAATCTAGACTTCAAATTAATTTATAATTTTTGGATATGTTTTGTATGAATCTTTTATAGTTCTAAGGCCTCTAGAATCACTTTAATCTAAGATTGATACATAAAACTATGAGTGACTTGTTAAGGAGATTTATTTGAGCTAAATTGATCTTTTAGGGATATGATTAGGTTATATTTTTTTAATATTTTAAAGGGTTCCTTTAGTGTTCTACAGAATTTTGAATCGAGTAAATACCACCTTTATAAACCAATATGTGAGTGAATAACACTTTTTGTTTTTAGTCCATTAACAACATCTGAGTGTACATGAATAGATTTGCTTATAACTATGAACAAAAATATTAATTTTAGTTTCTTTTACTTTATTTATGCCTTCATTTCATGTAAATGCCTTCATTTTAGTTTCATATTAAATAACTTATAACTATGAACAAAAATATTAATTTTAGTTTCTTTTACTTTATTTATGCCTTCATTTCAAGTTTATGTCATATATCATGTGCAATATTATAAGTAAAAAACTTTGATTAAACTTATTTTTTATCTAAAGTATAATAGAAGATATTCATAGCTTTAGCATTAAAAAATATATTCTCTTTTCAAAATCATTTCATTCATCTATTGGTTTAGAAGATTTTTAAAAACCAACTTCGACAACATTCCATAAATCAAAATCGATAGAAAGCAAGAAAATTCTTGTTCTAGTTTTCTAATAAGTATAGTCTATCCCATTAAACATAATAGGTAGAGTGATGGAGTTATCCTCTTGATTATCTAAAAATA